>NW_027100817.1:0-90244 GCF_029633855.1 Hoplias malabaricus
GAGTAGAAGGGTGCGATCAGAAAAGCCTAGTCAGTCCAATATATCCTACATTGCATCTGTATTTTGCTTTATTGGACATATAAAAAGCTCATAAATTTAATTCCAATTATATTCAACACCAATAGACCTATTGAGAGAAATTCCCAGTTAAGTTTGTCCTCATATCTCAGCTTTGGGATGAGATAGGCTGAAAATAATCACACCTTTGTGTAAGTCAGGACCTGCCTAATCAACACCGTGAGTTTGGAAGAAATCTGAGACGGTCAAAAATTGAGTCTAAAAAACACAAAGGGGTACCCCTTAGTGTTTTTTGGGTGAAATATGTGACCTCCTCAGATCTTCTTCAAACCCACACCGTGTGTCAGAGAGGTCCTGACAAAGACAGTGGTGTGGTAATTGTTGCCCTATCACATCCCAAAGCTGAGATATAGGGACATGTTGTGCTGCATAAAATGTATAACTGTAAATTTCATGATGGGATTCCTACTTCCAGTGAAGCTAGGTAAACACATGAGTAGAAGGGTGCGATCAGAAAAGCCTAGTCAGTCCAATATATCATACATTGCATCGGTATTTTGCTTTATTGGACGTATAAAAAGCTCATAAATTTAATTCCAATATATTCAATACCAATAAACCTATTGAGAGAAATTCCCAGTTAAGTTTGTCCTCATATCTCAGCTTTGGGATGAGATAGGCTGAAAATAATCACACCTTTGTGTAAGTCAGGACCTGCCTAATCAACACCGTGAGTTTGGAAGAAATCTGAGACGGTCAAAAATTGAGTCTAAAAAACACAAAGGGGTACCCCTTAGTGTTTTTTGGGTGAAATATGTGACCTCCTCAGATCTTCTTCAAACCCACACCGTGTGTCAGAGAGGTCCTGACAAAGACAGTGGTGTGGTAATTGTTGCCCTATCACATCCCAAAGCTGAGATATAGGGACATGTTGTGCTGCATAAAATGTATAACTGTAAATTTCATGATGGGATTCCTACTTCCAGTGAAGCTAGGTAAACACATGAGTAGAAGGGTGCGATCAGAAAAGCCTAGTCAGTCCAATATATCCTACATTGCATCTGTATTTTGCTTTATTGGACGTATAAATAGCTCATAAATTTAATTCCAATATATTCAACACCAATAAACCTATTGAGAGAAAATCCCAGTTAAGTTTGTCCTCATATCTCAGCTTTGGGATGAGATAGGCTGAAAATAATCACACCTTTGTGTAAGTCAGGACCTGCCTAATCAACACCGTGAGTTTGGAAGAAATCTGAGACGGTCAAAAATTGAGTCTAAAAAAACACAAAGGGGTACCCCTTACTGTTTTTTTGGGTGAAATATGTGACCTCCTCAGATCTACTTCAAACCCACACCGTGTGTCAGAGAGGTCCTGACAAAGACAGTGGTGTGGTAATTGTTGCCCTATCACATCCCAAAGCTGAGATATAGGGACATGTTGTGCTGCATAAAATGTATAACTGTAAATTTCGTGATGGGGTTCCTACTTCCAGTGAAGCTAGGTAAACACATGAGTAGAAGGGTGCGATCAGAAAAGCCTAGTCAGTCCAATATATCCTACATTGCATCTGTATTTTGCTTTATTGGACATATAAAAAGCTCATAAATTTAATTCCAATATATTCAACACCAATAGACCTATTGAGAGAAAATCCCAATTAAGTTTGTCCTCATATCTCAGCTTTGGGATGAGATAGGCTGAAAATAATCACACCTTTGTGTAAGTCAGGACCTGCCTAATCAACATCGTGAGTTTGGAAGAAATCTGAGACGGTCAAAAATTGAGTCTAAAAAAACACAAAGGGGTACCCCTTAGTGTTTTTTTGGGTGAAATATGTGACCTCCTCAGATCTTCTTCAAACCCACACCGTGTGTCAGAGAGGTCCTGACAAAGACAGTGGTGTGGTAATTGTTGCCCTATCACATCCCAAAGCTGAGATATAGGGACATGTTGTGCTGCATAAAATGTATAACTGTAAATTTCATGATGGGATTCCTACTTCCAGTGAAGCTAGGTAAACACATGAGTAGAAGGGTGCGATCAGAAAAGCCTAGTCAGTCCAATATATCCTACATTGCATCTGTATTTTGCTTTATTGGACATATAAAAAGCTCATAAATTTAATTCCAATATATTCAACACCAATAGACCTATTGAGAGAAAATCCCAGTTAAGTTTGTCCTCATATCTCAGCTTTGGGATGAGATAGGCTGAAAATAATCACACCTTTGTGTAAATCAGGACCTGCCTAATCAACACTGTGAGTTTGGAAGAAATCTGAGACGGTCAAAAATTGAGTCTAAAAAAACACAAAGGGGTACCCCTTAGTGTTTTTTTGGGTGAAATATGTGACCTCCTCAGCTCTTCTTCAAACCCACACCGTGTGTCAGAGAGGTCCTGACGAAGACAGTGGTGTGGTAAATTTTGCCCTACCACATCCCAAAGCTGAGATATAGGGACATGTTTTGCTGCATGAAATGTATAACTGTAAATTTCATGATGGGATTCCTACTTCCAGTGAAGCTAGGTAAACACAAGAGTAGGTGGGTGCGATCAGAAAAGCCTAGTCAGTCCAATATATCCTACATTGCATGTGTATTTTGCTTTCTTGGACGTATAAAAAGCTCATAAATTTAATTCCAATATATTCAACAACAATAAACCTATTGAGAGAAATTCCCAGTTAAGTTTGTCCTCATATCTCAGCTTTGGGATGAGATAGGCTGAAAATAATCACACCTTTGTGTAAGTCAGGACCTGCCTAATCAACACCGTGAGTTTTGAAGAAATCTGAGACGGTCAAAAATTGAGTCTAAAAAACACAAAGGGGTACCCCTTAGTGTTTTTTTGGGTGAAATATGTGACCTCCTCAGATCTTCTTCAAACCCACACCGTGTGTCAGAGAGGTCCAGACAAAGACAGTGGTGTGGTAATTGTTGCCCTACCACATCCCAAAGCTAAGATATAGGGACATGTTGTGCTGCATAAAATGTATAACTGTAAATTTCATGATGGGATTCCTACTTCCAGTGAAGCTAGGTAAACACATGAGTAGAAGGGTGCGATCAGAAATGCCTAGTCAGTCCAATATATCCTACATTGCATCGGTATTTTGCTTTATTGGACGTATAAAAAGCTCATAAATTTAATTCCAATATATTCAACACCAATAAACCTATTGAGAGAAAATCCCAGTTAAGTTTGTCCTCATATCTCAGCTTTGGGATGAGATAGGCTGAAAATAATCACACCTTTGTGTAAGTCAGGACCTGCCTAATCAACACCGTGAGTTTGGAAGAAATCTGAGATGGTCAAAAATTTAGTCTAAAAAACACAAAGGGGTACCCCTTAGTGTTTTTTTGGGTGAAATATGTGACCTCTTCAGATCTTCTTCAAACCCACACCGTGTGTCAGAGAGGTCCTGACAAAGACAGTGGTGTGGTAATTGTTGCCCTACCACATCCCAAAGCTAAGATATAGGGACATGTTGTGCTGCATAAAATGTATAACTGTAAATTTCATGATGGGATTCCTACTTCCAGTGAAGCTAGGTAAACACATGAGTAGAAGGGTGCGATCAGAAAAGCCTAGTCAGTCCAATATATCCTACATTGCATCTGTATTTTGCTTTATTGGACGTATAAAAAGCTCATAAATTTAATTCCAATATATTCAACACCAATAAACCTATTGAGAGAAAATCCCAGTTAAGTTTGTCCTCATATCTCAGCTTTGGGATGAGATAGGCTGAAAATAATCACACCTTTGTGTAAGTCAGGACCTGCCTAATCAACACCGTGAGTTTGGAAGAAATCTGAGACGGTCAAAAATTGAGTCTAAAAAAACACAAAGGGGTACCCCTTAGTGTTTTTTTGGGTGAAATATGTGACCTCCTCAGATCTACTTCAAACCCACACCGTGTGTCAGAGAGGTCCTGACAAAGACAGTGGTGTGGTAATTGTTGCCCTATCACATCCCAAAGCTGAGATATAGGGACATGTTGTGCTGCATAAAATGTATAACTGTAAATTTCGTGATGGGGTTCCTACTTCCAGTGAAGCTAGGTAAACACATGAGTAGAAGGGTGCGATCAGAAAAGCCTAGTCAGTCCAATATATCCTACATTGCATCTGTATTTTGCTTTATTGGACATATAAAAAGCTCATAAATTTAATTCCAATATATTCAACACCAATAGACCTATTGAGAGAAAATCCCAGTTAAGTTTGTCCTCATATCTCAGCTTTGGGATGAGATAGGCTGAAAATAATCACACCTTTGTGTAAATCAGGACCTGCCTAATCAACACTGTGAGTTTGGAAGAAATCTGAGACGGTCAAAAATTGAGTCTAAAAAAACACAAAGGGGTACCCCTTAGTGTTTTTTTGGGTGAAATATGTGACCTCCTCAGATCTTCTTCAAACCCACCCCGTGTGTCAGAGAGGTCCTGACAAAGACAGTGGTGTGGTAATTGTTGCCCTATCACATCCCAAAGCTGAGATATAGGGACATGTTGTGCTGCATAAAATGTATAACTGTAAATTTCGTGATGGGGTTCCTACTTCCAGTGAAGCTAGGTAAACACATGAGTAGAAGGGTGCGATCAGAAAAGCCTAGTCAGTCCAATATATCCTACATTGCATCTGTATTTTGCTTTATTGGACATATAAAAAGCTCATAAATTTAATTCCAATATATTCAACACCAATAGACCTATTGAGAGAAAATCCCAGTTAAGTTTGTCCTCATATCTCAGCTTTGGGATGAGATAGGCTGAAAATAATCACACCTTTGTGTAAGTCAGGACCTGCCTAATCAACATCGTGAGTTTGGAAGAAATCTGAGACGGTCAAAAATTGAGTCTAAAAAAACACAAAGGGGTACCCCTTAGTGTTTTTTTTGGGTGAAATATGTGACCTCCTCAGATCTTCTTCAAACCCACACCGTGTGTCAGAGAGGTCCTGACAAAGACAGTGGTGTGGTAATTGTTGCCCTATCACATCCCAAAGCTGAGATATAGGGACATGTTGTGCTGCATAAAATGTATAACTGTAAATTTCGTGATGGGATTCCTACTTCCAGTGAAGCTAGGTAAACACATGAGTAGAAGGGTGCGATCAGAAAAGCCTAGTCAGTCCAATATATCCTACATTGCATCTGTATTTTGCTTTATTGGACGTATAAAAAGCTCATAAATTTAATTCCAATATATTCAACACCAATAAACCTATTGAGAGAAATTCCCAGTTAAGTTTGTCCTCATATCTCAGCTTTGGGATGAGATAGGCTGAAAATAATCACACCTTTGTGTAAGTCAGGACCTGCCTAATCAACACCGTGAGTTTGGAAGAAATCTGAGACGGTCAAAAATTGAGTCTAAAAAACACAAAGGGGTACCCCTTAGTGTTTTTTGGGTGAAATATGTGACCTCCTCAGATCTTCTTCAAACCCACACCGTGTGTCAGAGAGGTCCTGACAAAGACAGTGGTGTGGTAATTGTTGCCCTATCACATCCCAAAGCTGAGATATAGGGACATGTTGTGCTGCATAAAATGTATAACTGTAAATTTCATGATGGGATTCCTACTTCCAGTGAAGCTAGGTAAACACATGAGTAGAAGGGTGCGATCAGAAAAGCCTAGTCAGTCCAATATATCCTACATTGCATCTGTATTTTGCTATATTGGACGTATAAAAAGCTCATAAATTTAATTCCAATATATTCAACACCAATAAACCTATTGAGAGAAAATCCCAGTAAAGTTTGTCCTCATATCTCAGCTTTGGGATGAGATAGGCTGAAAATAATCACACCTTTGTGTAAGTCAGGACCTGCCTAATCAACACCGTGAGTTTGGAAGAAATCTGAGACGGTCAAAAATTGAGTCTAAAAAAACACAAAGGGGTACCCCTTAGTGTTTTTTTGGGTGAAATATGTGACCTCCTCAGATCTTCTTCAAACCCACCCCGTGTGTCAGAGAGGTCCTGACAAAGACAGTGGTGTGGTAATTGTTGCCCTATCACATCCCAAAGCTGAGATATAGGGACATGTTGTGCTGCATAAAATGTATAACTGTAAATTTCGTGATGGGGTTCCTACTTCCAGTGAAGCTAGGTAAACACATGAGTAGAAGGGTGCGATCAGAAAAGCCTAGTCAGTCCAATATATCCTACATTGCATCTGTATTTTGCTTTATTGGACATATAAAAAGCTCATAAATTTAATTCCAATATATTCAACACCAATAGACCTATTGAGAGAAAATCCCAATTAAGTTTGTCCTCATATCTCAGCTTTGGGATGAGATAGGCTGAAAATAATCACACCTTTGTGTAAGTCAGGACCTGCCTAATCAACATAGTGAGTTTGGAAGAAATCTGAGACGGTCAAAAATTGAGTCTAAAAAAACACAAAGGGGTACCCCTTAGTGTTTTTTTGGGTGAAATATGTGACCTCCTCAGATCTTCTTCAAACCCACACCGTGTGTCAGAGAGGTCCTGACAAAGACAGTGGTGTGGTAATTGTTGCCCTATCACATCCCAAAGCTGAGATATAGGGACATGTTGTGCTGCATAAAATGTATAACTGTAAATTTCATGATGGGATTCCTACTTCCAGTGAAGCTAGGTAAACACATGAGTAGAAGGGTGCGATCAGAAAAGCCTAGTCAGTCCAATATATCCTACATTGCATCTGTATTTTGCTTTATTGGACGTATAAAAAGCTCATAAATTTAATTCCAATATATTCACCACCAATAAACCTATTGAGAGAAAATCCCAGTTAAGTTTGTCCTCATATCTCAGCTTTGGGATGAGATAGGCTGAAAATAATCACACCTTTGTGTAAGTCAGGACCTGCCTAATCAACACCGTGAGTTTGGAAGAAATCTGAGACGGTCAAAAATTGAGTCTAAAAAAACACAAAGGGGTACCCCTTACTGTTTTTTTGGGTGAAATATGTGACCTCCTCAGATCTACTTCAAACCCACACCGTGTGTCAGAGAGGTCCTGACAAAGACAGTGGTGTGGTAATTGTTGCCCTATCACATCCCAAAGCTGAGATATAGGGACATGTTGTGCTGCATAAAATGTATAACTGTAAATTTCGTGATGGGGTTCCTACTTCCAGTGAAGCTAGGTAAACACATGAGTAGAAGGGTGCGATCAGAAAAGCCTAGTCAGTCCAATATATCCTACATTGCATCTGTATTTTGCTTTATTGGACATATAAAAAGCTCATAAATTTTAATTCCAATATATTCAACACCAATAGACCTATTGAGAGAAAATCCCAATTAAGTTTGTCCTCATATCTCAGCTTTGGGATGAGATAGGCTGAAAATAATCACACCTTTGTGTAAACCAGGACCTGCCTAATCAACACTGTGAGTTTGGAAGAAATCTGAGACGGTCAAAAATTGAGTCTAAAAAAACACAAAGGGGTACCCCTTACTGTTTTTTTGGGTGAAATATGTGACCTCCTCAGATCTTCTTCAAACCCACACCGTGTGTCAGAGAGGTCCTGACAAAGACAGTGGTGTGGTAATTGTTGCCCTATCACATCCCAAAGCTGAGATATAGGGACATGTTGTGCTGCATAAAATGTATAACTGTAAATTTCGTGATGGGGTTCCTACTTCCAGTGAAGCTAGGTAAACACATGAGTAGAAGGGTGCGATCAGAAAAGCCTAGTCAGTCCAATATATCCTACATTGCATCTGTATTTTGCTTTATTGGACATATAAAAAGCTCATAAATTTAATTCCAATATATTCAACACCAATAGACCTATTGAGAGAAAATCCCAATTAAGTTTGTCCTCATATCTCAGCTTTGGGATGAGATAGGCTGAAAATAATCACACCTTTGTGTAAGTCAGGACCTGCCTAATCAACATCGTGAGTTTGGAAGAAATCTGAGACGGTCAAAAATTGAGTCTAAAAAAACACAAAGGGGTACCCCTTAGTGTTTTTTTGGGTGAAATATGTGACCTCCTCAGATCTTCTTCAAACCCACACCGTGTGTCAGAGAGGTCCTGACAAAGACAGTGGTGTGGTAATTGTTGCCCTATCACATCCCAAAGCTGAGATATAGGGACATGTTGTGCTGCATAAAATGTATAACTGTAAATTTCATGATGGGATTCCTACTTCCAGTGAAGCTAGGTAAACACAAGAGTAGGTGGGTGCGATCAGAAAAGCCTAGTCAGTCCAATATATCCTACATTGCATGTGTATTTTGCTTTCTTGGACGTATAAAAAGCTCATAAATTTAATTCCAATATATTCAACAACAATAAACCTATTGAGAGAAATTCCCAGTTAAGTTTGTCCTCATATCTCAGCTTTGGGATGAGATAGGCTGAAAATAATCACACCTTTGTGTAAGTCAGGACCTGCCTAATCAACACCGTGAGTTTGGAAGAAATCTGAGACGGTCAAAAATTGAGTCTAAAAAACACAAAGGGGTACCCCTTAGTGTTTTTTTGGGTGAAATATGTGACCTCCTCAGATCTTCTTCAAACCCACACCGTGTGTCAGAGAGGTCCTGACAAAGACAGTGGTTTGGTAATTGTTGCCCTACCACATCCCAAAGCTAAGATATAGGGACATGTTGTGCTGCATAAAATGTATAACTGTAAATTTCATGATGGGATTCCTACTTCCAGTGAAGCTAGGTAAACACATGAGTAGAAGGGTGCGATCAGAAAAGCCTAGTCAGTCCAATATATCCTACATTGCATCGGTATTTTGCTTTATTGGACGTATAAAAAGCTCATAAATTTAATTCCAATATATTCAACACCAATAAACCTATTGAGAGAAATTCCCAGTTAAGTTTGTCCTCATATCTCAGCTTTGGGATGAGATAGGCTGAAAATAATCACACCTTTGTGTAAGTCAGGACCTGCCTAATCAACACCGTGAGTTTGGAAGAAATCTGAGACGGTCAAAAATTGAGTCTAAAAAACACAAAGGGGTACCCCTTAGTGTTTTTTGGGTGAAATATGTGACCTCCTCAGATCTTCTTCAAACCCACACCGTGTGTCAGAGAGGTCCTGACAAAGACAGTGGTGTGGTAATTGTTGCCCTATCACATCCCAAAGCTGAGATATAGGGACATGTTGTGCTGCATAAAATGTATAACTGTAAATTTCATGATGGGATTCCTACTTCCAGTGAAGCTAGGTAAACACATGAGTAGAAGGGTGCGATCAGAAAAGCCTAGTCAGTCCAATATATCCTACATTGCATCTGTATTTTGCTATATTGGACGTATAAAAAGCTCATAAATTTAATTCCAATATATTCAACACCAATAAACCTATTGAGAGAAAATCCCAGTAAAGTTTGTCCTCATATCTCAGCTTTGGGATGAGATAGGCTGAAAATAATCACACCTTTGTGTAAGTCAGGACCTGCCTAATCAACACCGTGAGTTTGGAAGAAATCTGAGACGGTCAAAAATTGAGTCTAAAAAAACACAAAGGGGTACCCCTTAGTGTTTTTTTGGGTGAAATATGTGACCTCCTCAGATCTTCTTCAAACCCACACCGTGTGTCAGAGAGGTCCTGACAAAGACAGTGGTGTGGTAATTGTTGCCCTATCACATCCCAAAGCTGAGATATAGGGACATGTTGTGCTGCATAAAATGTATAACTGTAAATTTCGTGATGGGGTTCCTACTTCCAGTGAAGCTAGGTAAACACATGAGTAGAAGGGTGCGATCAGAAAAGCCTAGTCAGTCCAATATATCCTACATTGCATCTGTATTTTGCTTTATTGGACATATAAAAAGCTCATAAATTTAATTCCAATATATTCAACACCAATAGACCTATTGAGAGAAAATCCCAATTAAGTTTGTCCTCATATCTCAGCTTTGGGATGAGATAGGCTGAAAATAATCACACCTTTGTGTAAGTCAGGACCTGCCTAATCAACATAGTGAGTTTGGAAGAAATCTGAGACGGTCAAAAATTGAGTCTAAAAAAACACAAAGGGGTACCCCTTACTGTTTTTTTGGGTGAAATATGTGACCTCCTCAGATCTACTTCAAACCCACACCGTGTGTCAGAGAGGTCCTGACAAAGACAGTGGTGTGGTAATTGTTGCCCTATCACATCCCAAAGCTGAGATATAGGGACATGTTGTGCTGCATAAAATGTATAACTGTAAATTTCGTGATGGGGTTCCTACTTCCAGTGAAGCTAGGTAAACACATGAGTAGAAGGGTGCGATCAGAAAAGCCTAGTCAGTCCAATATATCCTACATTGCATCTGTATTTTGCTTTATTGGACATATAAAAAGCTCATAAATTTAATTCCAATATATTCAACACCAATAGACCTATTGAGAGAAAATCCCAATTAAGTTTGTCCTCATATCTCAGCTTTGGGATGAGATAGGCTGAAAATAATCACACCTTTGTGTAAGTCAGGACCTGCCTAATCAACATCGTGAGTTTGGAAGAAATCTGAGACGGTCAAAAATTGAGTCTAAAAAAACACAAAGGGGTACCCCTTAGTGTTTTTTTGGGTGAAATATGTGACCTCCTCAGATCTTCTTCAAACCCACACCGTGTGTCAGAGAGGTCCTGACAAAGACAGTGGTGTGGTAATTGTTGCCCTATCACATCCCAAAGCTGAGATATAGGGACATGTTGTGCTGCATAAAATGTATAACTGTAAATTTCATGATGGGATTCCTACTTCCAGTGAAGCTAGGTAAACACATGAGTAGAAGGGTGCGATCAGAAAAGCCTAGTCAGTCCAATATATCCTACATTGCATCTGTATTTTGCTTTATTGGACATATAAAAAGCTCATAAATTTAATTCCAATATATTCAACACCAATAGACCTATTGAGAGAAAATCCCAGTTAAGTTTGTCCTCATATCTCAGCTTTGGGATGAGATAGGCTGAAAATAATCACACCTTTGTGTAAACCAGGACCTGCCTAATCAACACTGTGAGTTTGGAAGAAATCTGAGACGGTCAAAAATTGAGTCTAAAAAAACACAAAGGGGTACCCCTTACTGTTTTTTTGGGTGAAATATGTGACCTCCTCAGATCTTCTTCAAACCCACACCGTGTGTCAGAGAGGTCCTGACAAAGACAGTGGTGTGGTAATTGTTGCCCTATCACATCCCAAAGCTGAGATATAGGGACATGTTGTGCTGCATAAAATGTATAACTGTAAATTTCGTGATGGGGTTCCTACTTCCAGTGAAGCTAGGTAAACACATGAGTAGAAGGGTGCGATCAGAAAAGCCTAGTCAGTCCAATATATCCTACATTGCATCTGTATTTTGCTTTATTGGACATATAAAAAGCTCATAAATTTAATTCCAATATATTCAACACCAATAGACCTATTGAGAGAAAATCCCAATTAAGTTTGTCCTCATATCTCAGCTTTGGGATGAGATAGGCTGAAAATAATCACACCTTTGTGTAAGTCAGGACCTGCCTAATCAACATCGTGAGTTTGGAAGAAATCTGAGACGGTCAAAAATTGAGTCTAAAAAAACACAAAGGGGTACCCCTTAGTGTTTTTTTGGGTGAAATATGTGACCTCCTCAGATCTTCTTCAAACCCACACCGTGTGTCAGAGAGGTCCTGACAAAGACAGTGGTGTGGTAATTGTTGCCCTATCACATCCCAAAGCTGAGATATAGGGACATGTTGTGCTGCATAAAATGTATAACTGTAAATTTCATGATGGGATTCCTACTTCCATTGAAGCTAGGTAAACACATGAGTAGAAGGGTGCGATCAGAAAAGCCTAGTCAGTCCAATATATCCTACATTGCATCGGTATTTTGCTTTATTGGACATATAAAAAGCTCATAAATTTAATTCCAATATATTCAACACCAATAGACCTATTGAGAGAAAATCCCAGTTAAGTTTGTCCTCATATCTCAGCTTTGGGATGAGATAGGCTGAAAATAATCACACCTTTGTGTAAGTCAGGACCTGCCTAATCAACACCGTGAGTTTGGAAGAAATCTGAGACGGTCAAAAATTGAGTCTAAAAAACACAAAGGGGTACCCCTAGGTGTTTTTTGGGTGAAATATGTGACCTCCTCAGATCTTCTTCAAACCCACACCGTGTGTCAGAGAGGTCCTGACAAAGACAGTGGTGTGGTAATTGTTGCCCTATCACATCCCAAAGCTGAGATATAGGGACATGTTGTGCTGCATGAAATGTATAACTGTAAATTTCATGATGGGATTCCTACTTCCAGTGAAGCTAGGTAAACACATGAGTAGAAGGGTGCGATCAGAAAAGCCTAGTCAGTCCAATATATCATACATTGCATTGGTATTTTGCTTTATTGGACGTATAAAAAGCTCATAAATTTAATTCCAATATATTCAATACCAATAAACCTATTGAGAGAAATTCCCAGTTAAGTTTGTCCTCATATCTCAGCTTTGGGATGAGATAGGCTGAAAATAATCACACCTTTGTGTAAGTCAGGACCTGCCTAATCAACACCGTGAGTTTGGAAGAAATCTGAGACGGTCAAAAATTGAGTCTAAAAAACACAAAGGGGTACCCCTTAGTGTTTTTTGGGTGAAATATGTGACCTCCTCAGATCTTCTTCAAACCCACACCGTGTGTCAGAGAGGTCCTGACAAAGACAGTGGTGTGGTAATTGTTGCCCTATCACATCCCAAAGCTGAGATATAGGGACATGTTGTGCTGCATAAAATGTATAACTGTAAATTTCATGATGGGATTCCTACTTCCAGTGAAGCTAGGTAAACACATGAGTAGAAGGGTGTGATCAGAAAAGCCTAGTCAGTCCAATATATCATACATTGCATCGGTATTTTGCTTTATTGGATGTATAAAAAGCTCATAAATTTAATTCCAATATATTCAATACCAATAAACCTATTGAGAGAAATTCCCAGTTAAGTTTGTCCTCATATCTCAGCTTTGGGATGAGATAGGCTGAAAATAATCACACCTTTGTGTAAGTCAGGACCTGCCTAATCAACACCGTGAGTTTGGAAGAAATCTGAGACGGTCAAAAATTGAGTCTAAAAAACACAAAGGGGTACCCCTTAGTGTTTTTTGGGTGAAATATGTGACCTCCTCAGATCTTCTTCAAACCCACACCGTGTGTCAGAGAGGTCCTGACAAAGACAGTGGTGTGGTAATTGTTGCCCTATCACATCCCAAAGCTGAGATATAGGGACATGTTGTGCTGCATAAAATGTATAACTGTAAATTTCATGATGGGATTCCTACTTCCAGTGAAGCTAGGTAAACACATGAGTAGAAGGGTGCGATCAGAAAAGCCTAGTCAGTCCAATATATCCTACATTGCATCTGTATTTTGCTTTATTGGACATATAAAAAGCTCATAAATTTAATTCCAATATATTCAACACCAATAGACCTATTGAGAGAAAATCCCAGTTAAGTTTGTCCTCATATCTCAGCTTTGGGATGAGATAGGCTGAAAATAATCACACCTTTGTGTAAACCAGGACCTGCCTAATCAACACTGTGAGTTTGGAAGAAATCTGAGACGGTCAAAAATTGAGTCTAAAAAAACACAAAGGGGTACCCCTTACTGTTTTTTTGGGTGAAATATGTGACCTCCTCAGATCTTCTTCAAACCCACACCGTGTGTCAGAGATGTCCTGACAAAGACAGTGGTGTGGTAATTGTTGCCCTATCACATCCCAAAGCTGAGATATAGGGACATGTTGTGCTGCATAAAATGTATAACTGTAAATTTCGTGATGGGGTTCCTACTTCCAGTGAAGCTAGGTAAACACATGAGTAGACGGGTGCGATCAGAAAAGCCTAGTCAGTCCAATATATCCTACATTGCATCTGTATTTTGCTTTATTGGACATATAAAAAGCTCATAAATTTAATTCCAATATATTCAACACCAATAGACCTATTGAGAGAAAATCCCAATTAAGTTTGTCCTCATATCTCAGCTTTGGGATGAGATAGGCTGAAAATAATCACACCTTTGTGTAAGTCAGGACCTGCCTAATCAACATCGTGAGTTTGGAAGAAATCTGAGACGGTCAAAAATTGAGTCTAAAAAAACACAAAGGGGTACCCCTTAGTGTTTTTTTGGGTGAAATATGTGACCTCCTCAGATCTTCTTCAAACCCACACCGTGTGTCAGAGAGGTCCTGACAAAGACAGTGGTGTGGTAATTGTTGCCCTATCACATCCCAAAGCTGAGATATAGGGACATGTTGTGCTGCATAAAATGTATAACTGTAAATTTCATGATGGGATTCCTACTTCCAGTGAAGCTAGGTAAACACATGAGTAGAAGGGTGCGATCAGAAAAGCCTAGTCAGTCCAATATATCCTACATTGCATCTGTATTTTGCTTTATTGGACATATAAAAAGCTCATAAATTTAATTCCAATATATTCAACACCAATAGACCTATTGAGAGAAAATCCCAGTTAAGTTTGTCCTCATATCTCAGCTTTGGGATGAGATAGGCTGAAAATAATCACACCTTTGTGTAAGTCAGGACCTGCCTAATCAACACCGTGAGTTTGGAAGAAATCTGAGACGGTCAAAAATTGAGTCTAAAAAACACAAAGGGGTACCCCTAGGTGTTTTTTGGGTGAAATATGTGACCTCCTCAGATCTTCTTCAAACCCACACCGTGTGTCAGAGAGGTCCTGACAAAGACAGTGGTGTGGTAATTGTTGCCCTATCACATCTCAAAGCTGAGATATAGGGACATGTTGTGCTGCATAAAATGTATAACTGTAAATTTCATGATGGGATTCCTACTTCCAGTGAAGCTAGGTAAACACATGAGTAGAAGGGTGCGATCAGAAAAGCCTAGTCAGTCCAATATATCATACATTGCATTGGTATTTTGCTTTATTGGACGTATAAAAAGCTCATAAATTTAATTCCAATATATTCAATACCAATAAACCTATTGAGAGAAATTCCCAGTTAAGTTTGTCCTCATATCTCAGCTTTGGGATGAGATAGGCTGAAAATAATCACACCTTTGTGTAAGTCAGGACCTGCCTAATCAACACCGTGAGTTTGGAAGAAATCTGAGACGGTCAAAAATTGAGTCTAAAAAACACAAAGGGGTACCCCTTAGTGTTTTTTGGGTGAAATATGTGACCTCCTCAGATCTTCTTCAAACCCACACCGTGTGTCAGAGAGGTCCTGACAAAGACAGTGGTGTGGTAATTGTTGCCCTATCACATCCCAAAGCTGAGATATAGGGACATGTTGTGCTGCATAAAATGTATAACTGTAAATTTCATGATGGGATTCCTACTTCCAGTGAAGCTAGGTAAACACATGAGTAGAAGGGTGTGATCAGAAAAGCCTAGTCAGTCCAATATATCATACATTGCATCGGTATTTTGCTTTATTGGATGTATAAAAAGCTCATAAATTTAATTCCAATATATTCAATACCAATAAACCTATTGAGAGAAATTCCCAGTTAAGTTTGTCCTCATATCTCAGCTTTGGGATGAGATAGGCTGAAAATAATCACACCTTTGTGTAAGTCAGGACCTGCCTAATCAACACCGTGAGTTTGGAAGAAATCTGAGACGGTCAAAAATTGAGTCTAAAAAACACAAAGGGGTACCCCTTAGTGTTTTTTGGGTGAAATATGTGACCTCCTCAGATCTTCTTCAAACCCACACCGTGTGTCAGAGAGGTCCTGACAAAGACAGTGGTGTGGTAATTGTTGCCCTATCACATCCCAAAGCTGAGATATAGGGACATGTTGTGCTGCATAAAATGTATAACTGTAAATTTCATGATGGGATTCCTACTTCCAGTGAAGCTAGGTAAACACATGAGTAGAAGGGTGCGATCAGAAAAGCCTAGTCAGTCCAATATATCCTACATTGCATCTGTATTTTGCTTTATTGGACGTATAAATAGCTCATAAATTTAATTCCAATATATTCAACACCAATAAACCTATTGAGAGAAAATCCCAGTTAAGTTTGTCCTCATATCTCAGCTTTGGGATGAGATAGGCTGAAAATAATCACACCTTTGTGTAAGTCAGGACCTGCCTAATCAACACCGTGAGTTTGGAAGAAATCTGAGACGGTCAAAAATTGAGTCTAAAAAACACAAAGGGGTACCCCTTAGTGTTTTTTGGGTGAAATATGTGACCTCCTCAGATCTTCTTCAAACCCACACCGTGTGTCAGAGAGGTCCTGACAAAGACAGTGGTGTGGTAATTGTTGCCCTATCACATCCCAAAGCTGAGATATAGGGACATGTTGTGCTGCATAAAATGTATAACTGTAAATTTCATGATGGGATTCCTACTTCCAGTGAAGCTAGGTAAACACATGAGTAGAAGGGTGTGATCAGAAAAGCCTAGTCAGTCCAATATATCATACATTGCATCGGTATTTTGCTTTATTGGATGTATAAAAAGCTCATAAATTTAATTCCAATATATTCAATACCAATAAACCTATTGAGAGAAATTCCCAGTTAAGTTTGTCCTCATATCTCAGCTTTGGGATGAGATAGGCTGAAAATAATCACACCTTTGTGTAAGTCAGGACCTGCCTAATCAACACCGTGAGTTTGGAAGAAATCTGAGACGGTCAAAAATTGAGTCTAAAAAACACAAAGGGGTACCCCTTAGTGTTTTTTGGGTGAAATATGTGACCTCCTCAGATCTTCTTCAAACCCACACCGTGTGTCAGAGAGGTCCTGACAAAGACAGTGGTGTGGTAATTGTTGCCCTATCACATCCCAAAGCTGAGATATAGGGACATGTTGTGCTGCATAAAATGTATAACTGTAAATTTCATGATGGGATTCCTACTTCCAGTGAAGCTAGGTAAACACATGAGTAGAAGGGTGCGATCAGAAAAGCCTAGTCAGTCCAATATATCCTACATTGCATCTGTATTTTGCTTTATTGGACGTATAAATAGCTCATAAATTTAATTCCAATATATTCAACACCAATAAACCTATTGAGAGAAAATCCCAGTTAAGTTTGTCCTCATATCTCAGCTTTGGGATGAGATAGGCTGAAAATAATCACACCTTTGTGTAAGTCAGGACCTGCCTAATCAACACCGTGAGTTTGGAAGAAATCTGAGACGGTCAAAAATTGAGTCTAAAAAAACACAAAGGGGTACCCCTTACTGTTTTTTTGGGTGAAATATGTGACCTCCTCAGATCTATTTCAAACCCACACCGTGTGTCAGAGAGGTCCTGACAAAGACAGTGGTGTGGTAATTGTTGCCCTATCACATCCCAAAGCTGAGATATAGGGACATGTTGTGCTGCATAAAATGTATAACTGTAAATTTCGTGATGGGGTTCCTACTTCCAGTGAAGCTAGGTAAACACATGAGTAGAAGGGTGCGATCAGAAAAGCCTAGTCAGTCCAATATATCCTACATTGCATCTGTATTTTGCTTTATTGGACATATAAAAAGCTCATAAATTTAATTCCAATATATTCAACACCAATAGACCTATTGAGAGAAAATCCCAATTAAGTTTGTCCTCATATCTCAGCTTTGGGATGAGATAGGCTGAAAATAATCACACCTTTGTGTAAGTCAGGACCTGCCTAATCAACATCGTGAGTTTGGAAGAAATCTGAGACGGTCAAAAATTGAGTCTAAAAAAACACAAAGGGGTACCCCTTAGTGTTTTTTTGGGTGAAATATGTGACCTCCTCAGATCTTCTTCAAACCCACACCGTGTGTCAGAGAGGTCCTGACAAAGACAGTGGTGTGGTAATTGTTGCCCTATCACATCCCAAAGCTGAGATATAGGGACATGTTGTGCTGCATAAAATGTATAACTGTAAATTTCATGATGGGATTCCTACTTCCAGTGAAGCTAGGTAAACACATGAGTAGAAGGGTGCGATCAGAAAAGCCTAGTCAGTCCAATATATCCTACATTGCATCTGTATTTTGCTTTATTGGACATATAAAAAGCTCATAAATTTAATTCCAATATATTCAACACCAATAGACCTATTGAGAGAAAATCCCAGTTAAGTTTGTCCTCATATCTCAGCTTTGGGATGAGATAGGCTGAAAATAATCACACCTTTGTGTAAATCAGGACCTGCCTAATCAACACTGTGAGTTTGGAAGAAATCTGAGACGGTCAAAAATTGAGTCTAAAAAAACACAAAGGGGTACCCCTTAGTGTTTTTTTTGGGTGAAATATGTGACCTCCTCAGCTCTTCTTCAAACCCACACCGTGTGTCAGAGAGGTCCTGACGAAGACAGTGGTGTGGTAAATTTTGCCCTACCACATCCCAAAGCTGAGATATAGGGACATGTTTTGCTGCATGAAATGTATAACTGTAAATTTCATGATGGGATTCCTACTTCCAGTGAAGCTAGGTAAACACAAGAGTAGGTGGGTGCGATCAGAAAAGCCTAGTCAGTCCAATATATCCTACATTGCATGTGTATTTTGCTTTCTTGGACGTATAAAAAGCTCATAAATTTAATTCCAATATATTCAACAACAATAAACCTATTGAGAGAAATTCCCAGTTAAGTTTGTCCTCATATCTCAGCTTTGGGATGAGATAGGCTGAAAATAATCACACCTTTGTGTAAGTCAGGACCTGCCTAATCAACACCGTGAGTTTGGAAGAAATCTGAGACGGTCAAAAATTGAGTCTAAAAAACACAAAGGGGTACCCCTTAGTGTTTTTTTGGGTGAAATATGTGACCTCCTCAGATCTTCTTCAAACCCACACCGTGTGTCAGAGAGGTCCTGACAAAGACAGTGGTGTGGTAATTGTTGCCCTACCACATCCCAAAGCTAAGATATAGGGACATGTTGTGCTGCATAAAAAGTATAACTGTAAATTTCATGATGGGATTCCTACTTCCAGTGAAGCTAGGTAAACACATGAGTAGAAGGGTGCGATCAGAAAAGCCTAGTCAGTCCAATATATCATACATTGCATTGGTATTTTGCTTTATTGGACGTATAAAAAGCTCATAAATTTAATTCCAATATATTCAATACCAATAAACCTATTGAGAGAAATTCCCAGTTAAGTTTGTCCTCATATCTCAGCTTTGGGATGAGATAGGCTGAAAATAATCACACCTTTGTGTAAGTCAGGACCTGCCTAATCAACACCGTGAGTTTGGAAGAAATCTGAGACGGTCAAAAATTGAGTCTAAAAAACACAAAGGGGTACCCCTTAGTGTTTTTTGGGTGAAATATGTGACCTCCTCAGATCTTCTTCAAACCCACACCGTGTGTCAGAGAGGTCCTGACAAAGACAGTGGTGTGGTAATTGTTGCCCTATCACATCCCAAAGCTGAGATATAGGGACATGTTGTGCTGCATAAAATGTATAACTGTAAATTTCATGATGGGATTCCTACTTCCAGTGAAGCTAGGTAAACACATGAGTAGAAGGGTGTGATCAGAAAAGCCTAGTCAGTCCAATATATCATACATTGCATCGGTATTTTGCTTTATTGGATGTATAAAAAGCTCATAAATTTAATTCCAATATATTCAATACCAATAAACCTATTGAGAGAAATTCCCAGTTAAGTTTGTCCTCATATCTCAGCTTTGGGATGAGATAGGCTGAAAATAATCACACCTTTGTGTAAGTCAGGACCTGCCTAATCAACACCGTGAGTTTGGAAGAAATCTGAGACGGTCAAAAATTGAGTCTAAAAAACACAAAGGGGTACCCCTTAGTGTTTTTTGGGTGAAATATGTGACCTCCTCAGATCTTCTTCAAACCCACACCGTGTGTCAGAGAGGTCCTGACAAAGACAGTGGTGTGGTAATTGTTGCCCTATCACATCCCAAAGCTGAGATATAGGGACATGTTGTGCTGCATAAAATGTATAACTGTAAATTTCATGATGGGATTCCTACTTCCAGTGAAGCTAGGTAAACACATGAGTAGAAGGGTGCGATCAGAAAAGCCTAGTCAGTCCAATATATCCTACATTGCATCTGTATTTTGCTTTATTGGACGTATAAATAGCTCATAAATTTAATTCCAATATATTCAACACCAATAAACCTATTGAGAGAAAATCCCAGTTAAGTTTGTCCTCATATCTCAGCTTTGGGATGAGATAGGCTGAAAATAATCACACCTTTGTGTAAGTCAGGACCTGCCTAATCAACACCGTGAGTTTGGAAGAAATCTGAGACGGTCAAAAATTGAGTCTAAAAAACACAAAGGGGTACCCCTTAGTGTTTTTTGGGTGAAATATGTGACCTCCTCAGATCTTCTTCAAACCCACACCGTGTGTCAGAGAGGTCCTGACAAAGACAGTGGTGTGGTAATTGTTGCCCTATCACATCCCAAAGCTGAGATATAGGGACATGTTGTGCTGCATAAAATGTATAACTGTAAATTTCATGATGGGATTCCTACTTCCAGTGAAGCTAGGTAAACACATGAGTAGAAGGGTGTGATCAGAAAAGCCTAGTCAGTCCAATATATCATACATTGCATCGGTATTTTGCTTTATTGGATGTATAAAAAGCTCATAAATTTAATTCCAATATATTCAATACCAATAAACCTATTGAGAGAAATTCCCAGTTAAGTTTGTCCTCATATCTCAGCTTTGGGATGAGATAGGCTGAAAATAATCACACCTTTGTGTAAGTCAGGACCTGCCTAATCAACACCGTGAGTTTGGAAGAAATCTGAGACGGTCAAAAATTGAGTCTAAAAAACACAAAGGGGTACCCCTTAGTGTTTTTTGGGTGAAATATGTGACCTCCTCAGATCTTCTTCAAACCCACACCGTGTGTCAGAGAGGTCCTGACAAAGACAGTGGTGTGGTAATTGTTGCCCTATCACATCCCAAAGCTGAGATATAGGGACATGTTGTGCTGCATAAAATGTATAACTGTAAATTTCATGATGGGATTCCTACTTCCAGTGAAGCTAGGTAAACACATGAGTAGAAGGGTGCGATCAGAAAAGCCTAGTCAGTCCAATATATCCTACATTGCATCTGTATTTTGCTTTATTGGACGTATAAATAGCTCATAAATTTAATTCCAATATATTCAACACCAATAAACCTATTGAGAGAAAATCCCAGTTAAGTTTGTCCTCATATCTCAGCTTTGGGATGAGATAGGCTGAAAATAATCACACCTTTGTGTAAGTCAGGACCTGCCTAATCAACACCGTGAGTTTGGAAGAAATCTGAGACGGTCAAAAATTGAGTCTAAAAAAACACAAAGGGGTACCCCTTACTGTTTTTTTGGGTGAAATATGTGACCTCCTCAGATCTATTTCAAACCCACACCGTGTGTCAGAGAGGTCCTGACAAAGACAGTGGTGTGGTAATTGTTGCCCTATCACATCCCAAAGCTGAGATATAGGGACATGTTGTGCTGCATAAAATGTATAACTGTAAATTTCGTGATGGGGTTCCTACTTCCAGTGAAGCTAGGTAAACACATGAGTAGAAGGGTGCGATCAGAAAAGCCTAGTCAGTCCAATATATCCTACATTGCATCTGTATTTTGCTTTATTGGACATATAAAAAGCTCATAAATTTAATTCCAATATATTCAACACCAATAGACCTATTGAGAGAAAATCCCAATTAAGTTTGTCCTCATATCTCAGCTTTGGGATGAGATAGGCTGAAAATAATCACACCTTTGTGTAAGTCAGGACCTGCCTAATCAACATCGTGAGTTTGGAAGAAATCTGAGACGGTCAAAAATTGAGTCTAAAAAAACACAAAGGGGTACCCCTTAGTGTTTTTTTGGGTGAAATATGTGACCTCCTCAGATCTTCTTCAAACCCACACCGTGTGTCAGAGAGGTCCTGACAAAGACAGTGGTGTGGTAATTGTTGCCCTATCACATCCCAAAGCTGAGATATAGGGACATGTTGTGCTGCATAAAATGTATAACTGTAAATTTCATGATGGGATTCCTACTTCCAGTGAAGCTAGGTAAACACATGAGTAGAAGGGTGCGATCAGAAAAGCCTAGTCAGTCCAATATATCCTACATTGCATCTGTATTTTGCTTTATTGGACATATAAAAAGCTCATAAATTTAATTCCAATATATTCAACACCAATAGACCTATTGAGAGAAAATCCCAGTTAAGTTTGTCCTCATATCTCAGCTTTGGGATGAGATAGGCTGAAAATAATCACACCTTTGTGTAAATCAGGACCTGCCTAATCAACACTGTGAGTTTGGAAGAAATCTGAGACGGTCAAAAATTGAGTCTAAAAAAACACAAAGGGGTACCCCTTAGTGTTTTTTTTGGGTGAAATATGTGACCTCCTCAGCTCTTCTTCAAACCCACACCGTGTGTCAGAGAGGTCCTGACGAAGACAGTGGTGTGGTAAATTTTGCCCTACCACATCCCAAAGCTGAGATATAGGGACATGTTTTGCTGCATGAAATGTATAACTGTAAATTTCATGATGGGATTCCTACTTCCAGTGAAGCTAGGTAAACACAAGAGTAGGTGGGTGCGATCAGAAAAGCCTAGTCAGTCCAATATATCCTACATTGCATGTGTATTTTGCTTTCTTGGACGTATAAAAAGCTCATAAATTTAATTCCAATATATTCAACAACAATAAACCTATTGAGAGAAATTCCCAGTTAAGTTTGTCCTCATATCTCAGCTTTGGGATGAGATAGGCTGAAAATAATCACACCTTTGTGTAAGTCAGGACCTGCCTAATCAACACCGTGAGTTTGGAAGAAATCTGAGACGGTCAAAAATTGAGTCTAAAAAACACAAAGGGGTACCCCTTAGTGTTTTTTTGGGTGAAATATGTGACCTCCTCAGATCTTCTTCAAACCCACACCGTGTGTCAGAGAGGTCCTGACAAAGACAGTGGTGTGGTAATTGTTGCCCTACCACATCCCAAAGCTAAGATATAGGGACATGTTGTGCTGCATAAAAAGTATAACTGTAAATTTCATGATGGGATTCCTACTTCCAGTGAAGCTAGGTAAACACATGAGTAAAAGGCTGCGATCAGAAAAGCCTAGTCAGTCCAATATATCCTACATTGCATCGGTATTTTGCTTTATTGGACGTATAAAAAGCTCATAAATTTAATTCCAATATATTCAACACCAATAAACCTATTGAGAGAAATTCCCAGTTAAGTTTGTCCTCATATCTCAGCTTTGGGATGAGATAGGCTGAAAATAATCACGCCTTTGTGTAAGTCAGGACCTGCCTAATCAACACTGTGAGTTTGGAAGAAATCTGAGACGGTCAAAAATTGAGTCTAAGAAAACACAAAGGGGTACCCCTTAGTGTTTTTTTGGGTGAAATATGTGACCTCCTCAGATCTTCTTCAAACCCACACCGTGTGTCAGAGAGGTCCTGACAAAGACAGTGGTGTGGTAATTGTTGCCCTATCACATCCCAAAGCTGAGATATAGGGACATGTTGTGCTGCATAAAATGTATAACTGTAAATTTCATGATGGGATTCCTACTTCCAGTGAAGCTAGGTAAACACATGAGTAGAAGGGTGCGATCAGAAAAGCCTAGTCAGTCCAATATATCCTACATTGCATCTGTATTTTGCTTTATTGGACATATAAAAAGCTCATAAATTTAATTCCAATATATTCAACACCAATAGACCTATTGAGAGAAAATCCCAGTTAAGTTTGTCCTCATATCTCAGCTTTGGGATGAGATAGGCTGAAAATAATCACACCTTTGTGTAAATCAGGACCTGCCTAATCAACACTGTGAGTTTGGAAGAAATCTGAGACGGTCAAAAATTGAGTCTAAAAAAACACAAAGGGGTACCCCTTAGTGTTTTTTTTGGGTGAAATATGTGACCTCCTCAACTCTTCTTCAAACCCACACCGTGTGTCAGAGAGGTCCTGACGAAGACAGTGGTGTGGTAAATTTTGCCCTACCACATCCCAAAGCTGAGATATAGGGACATGTTTTGCTGCATGAAATGTATAACTGTAAATTTCATGATGGGATTCCTACTTCCAGTGAAGCTAGGTAAACACAAGAGTAGGTGGGTGCGATCAGAAAAGCCTAGTCAGTCCAATATATCCTACATTGCATGTGTATTTTGCTTTCTTGGACGTATAAAAAGCTCATAAATTTAATTCCAATATATTCAACAACAATAAACCTATTGAGAGAAATTCCCAGTTAAGTTTGTCCTCATATCTCAGCTTTGGGATGAGATAGGCTGAAAATAATCACACCTTTGTGTAAGTCAGGACCTGCCTAATCAACACCGTGAGTTTGGAAGAAATCTGAGACGGTCAAAAATTGAGTCTAAAAAACACAAAGGGGTACCCCTTAGTGTTTTTTTGGGTGAAATATGTGACCTCCTCAGATCTTCTTCAAACCCACACCGTGTGTCAGAGAGGTCCTGACAAAGACAGTGGTGTGGTAATTGTTGCCCTACCACATCCCAAAGCTAAGATATAGGGACATGTTGTGCTGCATAAAAAGTATAACTGTAAATTTCATGATGGGATTCCTACTTCCAGTGAAGCTAGGTAAACACATGAGTAAAAGGCTGCGATCAGAAAAGCCTAGTCAGTCCAATATATCCTACATTGCATCGGTATTTTGCTTTATTGGACGTATAAAAAGCTCATAAATTTAATTCCAATATATTCAACACCAATAAACCTATTGAGAGAAATTCCCAGTTAAGTTTGTCCTCATATCTCAGCTTTGGGATGAGATAGGCTGAAAATAATCACACCTTTGTGTAAGTCAGGACCTGCCTAATCAACACTGTGAGTTTGGAAGAAATCTGAGACGGTCAAAAATTGAGTCTAAAAAACACAAAGGGGTACCCCTTAGTGTTTTTTGGGTGAAATATGTGACCTCCTCAGATCTTCTTCAAACCCACACCGTGTGTCAGAGAGGTCCTGACAAAGACAGTGGTGTGGTAATTGTTGCCCTATCACATCCCAAAGCTGAGATATAGGGACATGTTGTGCTGCATAAAATGTATAACTGTAAATTTCATGATGGGATTCCTACTTCCAGTGAAGCTAGGTAAACACATGAGTAGAAGGGTGCGATCAGAAAAGCCTAGTCAGTCCAATATATCATACATTGCATCGGTATTTTGCTTTATTGGACGTATAAAAAGCTCATAAATTTAATTCCAATATATTCAATACCAATAAACCTATTGAGAGAAATTCCCAGTTAAGTTTGTCCTCATATCTCAGCTTTGGGATGAGATAGGCTGAAAATAATCACACCTTTGTGTAAGTCAGGACCTGCCTAATCAACACCGTGAGTTTGGAAGAAATCTGAGACGGTCAAAAATTGAGTCTAAAAAAACACAAAGGGGTACCCCTTACTGTTTTTTTGGGTGAAATATGTGACCTCCTCAGATCTACTTCAAACCCACACCGTGTGTCAGAGAGGTCCTGACAAAGACAGTGGTGTGGTAATTGTTGCCCTATCACATCCCAAAGCTGAGATATAGGGACATGTTGTGCTGCATAAAATGTATAACTGTAAATTTCGTGATGGGGTTCCTACTTCCAGTGAAGCTAGGTAAACACATGAGTAGAAGGGTGCGATCAGAAAAGCCTAGTCAGTCCAATATATCCTACATTGCATCTGTATTTTGCTTTATTGGACATATAAAAAGCTCATAAATTTAATTCCAATATATTCAACACCAATAGACCTATTGAGAGAAAATCCCAATTAAGTTTGTCCTCATATCTCAGCTTTGGGATGAGATAGGCTGAAAATAATCACACCTTTGTGTAAGTCAGGACCTGCCTAATCAACATCATGAGTTTGGAAGAAATCTGAGACGGTCAAAAATTGAGTCTAAAAAAACACAAAGGGGTACCCCTTAGTGTTTTTTTGGGTGAAATATGTGACCTCCTCAGATCTTCTTCAAACCCACACCGTGTGTCAGAGAGGTCCTGACAAAGACAGTGGTGTGGTAATTGTTGCCCTATCACATCCCAAAGCTGAGATATAGGGACATGTTGTGCTGCATAAAATGTATAACTGTAAATTTCATGATGGGATTCCTACTTCCAGTGAAGCTAGGTAAACACATGAGTAGAAGGGTGTGATCAGAAAAGCCTAGTCAGTCCAATATATCCTACATTGCATCTGTATTTTGCTTTATTGGACATATAAAAAGCTCATAAATTTAATTCCAATATATTCAACACCAATAGACCTATTGAGAGAAAATCCCAGTTAAGTTTGTCCTCATATCTCAGCTTTGGGATGAGATAGGCTGAAAATAATCACACCTTTTTGTAAGTCAGGACCTGCCTAATCAACACTGTGAGTTTGGAAGAAATCTGAGACGGTCAAAAATTGAGTCTAAAAAAACACAAAGGGGTACCCCTTAGTGTTTTTTTGGGTGAAATATGTGACCTCCTCAGATCTTCTTCAAACCCACACCGTGTGTCAGAGAGGTCCTGACAAAGACAGTGGTGTGGTAATTGTTGCCCTATCACATCCCAAAGCTGAGATATAGGGACATGTTGTGCTGCATAAAATGTATAACTGTAAATTTCGTGATGGGGTTCCTACTTCCAGTGAAGCTAGGTAAACACATGAGTAGAAGGGTGCGATCAGAAAAGCCTAGTCAGTCCAATATATCCTACATTGCATCTGTATTTTGCTTTATTGGACATATAAAAAGCTCATAAATTTAATTCCAATATATTCAACACCAATAAACCTATTGAGAGAAATTCCCAGTTAAGTTTGTCCTCATATCTCAGCTTTGGGATGAGATAGGCTGAAAATAATCACACCTTTGTGTAAGTCAGGACCTGCCTAATCAACACTGTGAGTTTGGAAGAAATCTGAGACGGTCAAAAATTGAGTCTAAAAAACACAAAGGGGTACCCCTTAGTGTTTTTTGGGTGAAATATGTGACCTCCTCAGATCTTCTTCAAACCCACACCGTGTGTCAGAGAGGTCCTGACAAAGACAGTGGTGTGGTAATTGTTGCCCTATCACATCCCAAAGCTGAGATATAGGGACATGTTGTGCTGCATAAAATGTATAACTGTAAATTTCATGATGGGATTCCTACTTCCAGTGAAGCTAGGTAAACACATGAGTAGAAGGGTGCGATCAGAAAAGCCTAGTCAGTCCAATATATCATACATTGCATCGGTATTTTGCTTTATTGGACGTATAAAAAGCTCATAAATTTAATTCCAATATATTCAATACCAATAAACCTATTGAGAGAAATTCCCAGTTAAGTTTGTCCTCATATCTCAGCTTTGGGATGAGATAGGCTGAAAATAATCACACCTTTGTGTAAGTCAGGACCTGCCTAATCAACACCGTGAGTTTGGAAGAAATCTGAGACGGTCAAAAATTGAGTCTAAAAAAACACAAAGGGGTACCCCTTACTGTTTTTTTGGGTGAAATATGTGACCTCCTCAGATCTACTTCAAACCCACACCGTGTGTCAGAGAGGTCCTGACAAAGACAGTGGTGTGGTAATTGTTGCCCTATCACATCCCAAAGCTGAGATATAGGGACATGCTGTGCTGCATAAAATGTATAACTGTAAATTTCGTGATGGGGTTCCTACTTCCAGTGAAGCTAGGTAAACACATGAGTAGAAGGGTGCGATCAGAAAAGCCTAGTCAGTCCAATATATCCTACATTGCATCTGTATTTTGCTTTATTGGACATATAAAAAGCTCATAAATTTAATTCCAATATATTCAACACCAATAGACCTATTGAGAGAAAATCCCAATTAAGTTTGTCCTCATATCTCAGCTTTGGGATGAGATAGGCTGAAAATAATCACACCTTTGTGTAAGTCAGGACCTGCCTAATCAACATCATGAGTTTGGAAGAAATCTGAGACGGTCAAAAATTGAGTCTAAAAAAACACAAAGGGGTACCCCTTAGTGTTTTTTTGGGTGAAATATGTGACCTCCTCAGATCTTCTTCAAACCCACACCGTGTGTCAGAGAGGTCCTGACAAAGACAGTGGTGTGGTAATTGTTGCCCTATCACATCCCAAAGCTGAGATATAGGGACATGTTGTGCTGCATAAAATGTATAACTGTAAATTTCATGATGGGATTCCTACTTCCAGTGAAGCTAGGTAAACACATGAGTAGAAGGGTGTGATCAGAAAAGCCTAGTCAGTCCAATATATCCTACATTGCATCTGTATTTTGCTTTATTGGACATATAAAAAGCTCATAAATTTAATTCCAATATATTCAACACCAATAGACCTATTGAGAGAAAATCCCAGTTAAGTTTGTCCTCATATCTCAGCTTTGGGATGAGATAGGCTGAAAATAATCACACCTTTTTGTAAGTCAGGACCTGCCTAATCAACACTGTGAGTTTGGAAGAAATCTGAGACGGTCAAAAATTGAGTCTAAAAAAACACAAAGGGGTACCCCTTAGTGTTTTTTTGGGTGAAATATGTGACCTCCTCAGATCTTCTTCAAACCCACACCGTGTGTCAGAGAGGTCCTGACAAAGACAGTGGTGTGGTAATTGTTGCCCTATCACATCCCAAAGCTGAGATATAGGGACATGTTGTGCTGCATAAAATGTATAACTGTAAATTTCGTGATGGGGTTCCTACTTCCAGTGAAGCTAGGTAAACACATGAGTAGAAGGGTGCGATCAGAAAAGCCTAGTCAGTCCAATATATCCTACATTGCATCTGTATTTTGCTTTATTGGACATATAAAAAGCTCATAAATTTAATTCCAATATATTCAACACCAATAGACCTATTGAGAGAAAATCCCAGTTAAGTTTGTCCTCATATCTCAGCTTTGGGAAGAGATAGGCTGAAAATAATCACACCTTTGTGTAAGTCAGGACCTGCCTAATCAACACTGTGAGTTTGGAAGAAATCTGAGACGGTCAAAAATTGAGTCTAAAAAAACACAAAGGGGTACCCCTTAGTGTTTTTTTGGGTGAAATATGTGACCTCCTCAGATCTTCTTCAAACCCACACCGTGTGTCAGAGAGGTCCTGACAAAGACAGTGGTGTGGTAATTGTTGCCCTATCACATCCCAAAGCTGAGATATAGGGACATGTTGTGCTGCATAAAATGTATAACTGTAAATTTCATGATGGGATTCCTACTTCCAGTGAAGCTAGGTAAACACATGAGTAGAAGGGTGCGATCAGAAAAGCCTAGTCAGTCCAATATATCCTACATTGCATCTGTATTTTGCTTTATTGGACATATAAAAAGCTCATAAATTTAATTCCAATATATTCAACACCAATAGACCTATTGAGAGAAAATCCCAGTTAAGTTTGTCCTCATATCTCAGCTTTGGGATGAGATAGGCTGAAAATAATCACACCTTTGTGTAAGTCAGGACCTGCCTAATCAACACCGTGAGTTTGGAAGAAATCTGAGACGGTCAAAAATTTAGTCTAAAAAAACACAAAGGGGTACCCCTTAGTGTTTTTTTGGGTGAAATATGTGACCTCCTCAGATCTTCTTCAAACCCACACCGTGTGTCAGAGAGGTCCTGACAAAGACAGTGGTGTGGTAATTGTTGCCCTACCACATCCCAAAGCTAAGATATAGGGACATGTTGTGCTGCATAAAAAGTATAACTGTAAATTTCATGATGGGATTCCTACTTCCAGTGAAGCTAGGTAAACACATGAGTAAAAGGCTGCGATCAGAAAAGCCTAGTCAGTCCAATATATCCTACATTGCATCGGTATTTTGCTTTATTGGACGTATAAAAAGCTCATAAATTTAATTCCAATATATTCAACACCAATAAACCTATTGAGAGAAATTCCCAGTTAAGTTTGTCCTCATATCTCAGCTTTGGGATG
Organism: Hoplias malabaricus; assembly: GCF_029633855.1. Lineage (NCBI taxonomy): Eukaryota > Metazoa > Chordata > Actinopteri > Characiformes > Erythrinidae > Hoplias > Hoplias malabaricus. The sequence continues at coordinate 29,898 of NW_027100817.1, forward strand.
AGATAGGCTGAAAATAATCACACCTTTGTGTAAGTCAGGACCTGCCTAATCAACACCGTGAGTTTGGAAGAAATCTGAGACGGTCAAAAATTGAGTCTAAAAAACACAAAGGGGTACCCCTTAGTGTTTTTTGGGTGAAATATGTGACCTCCTCAGATCTTCTTCAAACCCACACCGTGTGTCAGAGAGGTCCTGACAAAGACAGTGGTGTGGTAATTGTTGCCCTATCACATCCCAAAGCTGAGATATAGGGACATGTTGTGCTGCATAAAATGTATAACTGTAAATTTCATGATGGGATTCCTACTTCCAGTGAAGCTAGGTAAACACATGAGTAGAAGGGTGCGATCAGAAAAGCCTAGTCAGTCCAATATATCATACATTGCATCGGTATTTTGCTTTATTGGACGTATAAAAAGCTCATAAATTTAATTCCAATATATTCAATACCAATAAACCTATTGAGAGAAATTCCCAGTTAAGTTTGTCCTCATATCTCAGCTTTGGGATGAGATAGGCTGAAAATAATCACACCTTTGTGTAAGTCAGGACCTGCCTAATCAACACCGTGAGTTTGGAAGAAATCTGAGACGGTCAAAAATTGAGTCTAAAAAACACAAAGGGGTACCCCTTAGTGTTTTTTTGGGTGAAATATGTGACCTCCTCAGATCTTCTTCAAACCCACACCGTGTGTCAGAGAGGTCCTGACAAAGACAGTGGTGTGGTAATTGTTGCCCTATCACATCCCAAAGCTGAGATATAGGGACATGTTGTGCTGCATAAAATGTATAACTGTAAATTTCGTGATGGGGTTCCTACTTCCAGTGAAGCTAGGTAAACACATGAGTAGAAGGGTGCGATCAGAAAAGCCTAGTCAGTCCAATATATCCTACATTGCATCTGTATTTTGCTTTATTGGACATATAAAAAGCTCATAAATTTAATTCCAATATATTCAACACCAATAGACCTATTGAGAGAAAATCCCAGTTAAGTTTGTCCTCATATCTCAGCTTTGGGATGAGATAGGCTGAAAATAATCACACCTTTGTGTAAGTCAGGACCTGCCTAATCAACACTGTGAGTTTGGAAGAAATCTGAGACGGTCAAAAATTGAGTCTAAAAAAACACAAAGGGGTACCCCTTAGTGTTTTTTTGGGTGAAATATGTGACCTCCTCAGATCTTCTTCAAACCCACACCGTGTGTCAGAGAGGTCCTGACGAAGACAGTGGTGTGGTAAATTTTGCCCTACCACATCCCAAAGCTGACATATAGGGACATGTTGTGCTGCATAAAATGTATAACTGTAAATTTCATGATGGGATTCCTACTTCCAGTGAAGCTAGGTAAACACATGAGTAGAAGGGTGCGATCAGAAAAGCCTAGTCAGTCCAATATATCCTACATTGCATCTGTATTTTGCTTTATTGGACATATAAAAAGCTCATAAATTTAATTCCAATATATTCAACACCAATAGACCTATTGAGAGAAAATCCCAGTTAAGTTTGTCCTCATATCTCAGCTTTGGGATGAGATAGGCTGAAAATAATCACACCTTTGTGTAAGTCAGGACCTGCCTAATCAACACCGTGAGTTTGGAAGAAATCTGAGACGGTCAAAAATTGAGTCTAAAAAAACACAAAGGGGTACCCCTTACTGTTTTTTTGGGTGAAATATGTGACCTCCTCAGATCTTCTTCAAACCCACACCGTGTGTCAGAGAGGTCCTGACAAAGACAGTGGTGTGGTAATTGTTGCCCTATCACATCCCAAAGCTGAGATATAGGGACATGTTGTGCTGCATAAAATGTATAACTGTAAATTTCGTGATGGGGTTCCTACTTCCAGTGAAGCTAGGTAAACACATGAGTAGAAGGGTGCGATCAGAAAAGCCTAGTCAGTCCAATATATCCTACATTGCATCTGTATTTTGCTTCATTGGACATATAAAAAGCTCATAAATTTAATTCCAATATATTCAACACCAATAGACCTATTGAGAGAAAATCCCAGTTAAGTTTGTCCTCATATCTCAGCTTTGGGATGAGATAGGCTGAAAATAATCACACCTTTGTGTAAGTCAGGACCTGCCTAATCAACACTGTGAGTTTGGAAGAAATCTGAGACGGTCAAAAATTGAGTCTAAAAAAACACAAAGGGGTACCCCTTAGTGTTTTTTTGGGTGAAATATGTGACCTCCTCAGATCTTCTTCAAACCCACACCGTGTGTCAGAGAGGTCCTGACGAAGACAGTGGTGTGGTAAATTTTGCCCTACCACATCCCAAAGCTGACATATAGGGACATGTTGTGCTGCATAAAATGTATAACTGTAAATTTCATGATGGGATTCCTACTTCCAGTGAAGCTAGGTAAACACATGAGTAGAAGGGTGCGATCAGAAAAGCCTAGTCAGTCCAATATATCCTACATTGCATCTGTATTTTGCTTTATTGGACATATAAAAAGCTCATAAATTTAATTCCAATATATTCAACACCAATAGACCTATTGAGAGAAAATCCCAGTTAAGTTTGTCCTCATATCTCAGCTTTGGGATGAGATAGGCTGAAAATAATCACACCTTTGTGTAAGTCAGGACCTGCCTAATCAACACCGTGAGTTTGGAAGAAATCTGAGACGGTCAAAAATTGAGTCTAAAAAAACACAAAGGGGTACCCCTTACTGTTTTTTTGGGTGAAATATGTGACCTCCTCAGATCTTCTTCAAACCCACACCGTGTGTCAGAGAGGTCCTGACAAAGACAGTGGTGTGGTAATTGTTGCCCTATCACATCCCAAAGCTGAGATATAGGGACATGTTGTGCTGCATAAAATGTATAACTGTAAATTTCGTGATGGGGTTCCTACTTCCAGTGAAGCTAGGTAAACACATGAGTAGAAGGGTGCGATCAGAAAAGCCTAGTCAGTCCAATATATCCTACATTGCATCTGTATTTTGCTTTATTGGACATATAAAAAGCTCATAAATTTAATTCCAATATATTCAACACCAATAGACCTATTGAGAGAAAATCCCAGTTAAGTTTGTCCTCATATCTCAGCTTTGGGATGAGATAGGCTGAAAATAATCACACCTTTGTGTAAGTCAGGACCTGCCTAATCAACACCGTGAGTTTGGAAGAAATCTGAGACGGTCAAAAATTGAGTCTAAAAAAACACAAAGGGGTACCCCTTACTGTTTTTTTGGGTGAAATATGTGACCTCCTCAGATCTTCTTCAAACCCACACCGTGTGTCAGAGAGGTCCTGACAAAGACAGTGGTGTGGTAATTGTTGCCCTATCACATCCCAAAGCTGAGATATAGGGACATGTTGTGCTGCATAAAATGTATAACTGTACATTTCGTGATGGGGTTCCTACTTCCAGTGAAGCTAGGTAAACACATGAGTAGAAGGGTGCGATCAGAAAAGCCTAGTCAGTCCAATATATCCTACATTGCATCTGTATTTTGCTTTATTGGACATATAAAAAGCTCATAAATTTAATTCCAATATATTCAACACCAATAGACCTATTGAGAGAAATTCCCAGTTAAGTTTGTCCTCATATCTCAGCTTTGGGATGAGATAGGCTGAAAATAATCACACCTTTGTGTAAGTCAGGACCTGCCTAATCAACACCGTGAGTTTGGAAGAAATCTGAGACGGTCAAAAATTGAGTCTAAAAAACACAAAGGGGTACCCCTTAGTGTTTTTTTGGGTGAAATATGTGACCTCCTCAGATCTTCTTCAAACCCACACCATGTGTCAGAGAGTTCCTGACAAAGACAGTGGTGTGGTAATTGTTGCCCTATCACATCCCAAAGCTGAGATATAGGGACATGTTGTGCTGCATAAAATGTATAACTGTAAATTTCATGATGGGATTCCTACTTCCAGTGAAGCTAGGTAAACACATGAGTAGAAGGGTGCGATCAGAAAAGCCTAGTCAGTCCAATATATCCTACATTGCATCTGTATTTTGCTTTATTGGACACATAAAAAGCTCATAAATTTAATTCCAATATATTCAACACCAATAGACCTATTGAGAGAAATTCCCAGTTAAGTTTGTCCTCATATCTCAGCTTTGGGATGAGATAGGCTGAAAATAATCACACCTTTGTGTAAGTCAGGACCTGCCTAATCAACACCGTGAGTTTGGAAGAAATCTGAGACGGTCAAAAATTGAGTCTAAAAAAACACAAAGGGGTACCCCTTAGTGTTTTTTTGGGTGAAATATGTGACCTCCTCAGATCTTCTTCAAACCCACACCGTGTGTCGGAGAGGTCCTGACAAAGACAGTGGTGTGGTAATTGTTGCCCTATCACATCCCAAAGCTGAGATATAGGGACATGTTGTGCTGCATAAAATGTATAACTGTAAATTTCGTGATGGGGTTCCTACTTCCAGTGAAGCTAGGTAAACACATGAGTAGAAGGGTGCGATCAGAAAAGCCTAGTCAGTCCAATATATCCTACATTGCATCTGTATTTTGCTTTATTGGATGTATAAAAAGCTCATAAATTTAATTCCAATATATTCAACACCAATAGACCTATTGAGAGAAATTCCCAGTTAAGTTTGTCCTCATATCTCAGCTTTGGGATGAGATAGGCTGAAAATTATCACACCTTTGTGTAAGTCAGGACCTGCCTAATCAACACCGTGAGTTTGGAAGAAATCTGAGACGGTCAAAAATTGAGTCTAAAAAACACAAAGGGGTACCCCTTAGTGTTTTTTTGGGTGAAATATGTGACCTCCTCAGCTCTTCTTCAAACCCACACCGTGTGTCAGAGAGGTCCTGACGAAGACAGTGGTGTGGTAAATTTTGCCCTACCACATCCCAAAGCTGAGATATAGGGACATGTTTTGCTGCAGGAAATGTATAACTGTAAATTTCATGATGGGATTCCTACTTCCATTGAAGCTAGGTAAACACAAGAGTAGGTGGGTGCGATCAGAAAAGCCTAGTCAGTCCAATACATCCTACATTGCATGTGTATTTTGCTTTCTTGGACGTATAAAAAGCTCATAAATTTAATTCCAATATATTCAATACCAATAAACCTATTGAGAGAAATTCCCAGTTAAGTTTGTCCTCATATCTCAGCTTTGGGATGAGATAGGCTGAAAATAATCACACCTTTGTGTAAGTCAGGACCTGCCTAATCAACACCGTGAGTTTGGAAGAAATCTGAGACGGTCAAAAATTGAGTCTAAAAAACACAAAGGGGTACCCCTTAGTGTTTTTTTGGGTGAAATATGTGACCTCCTCAGATCTTCTTCAAACCCACACCATGTGTCAGAGAGTTCCTGACAAAAACAGTGGTGTGGTAATTGTTGCCCTATCACATCCCAAAGCTGAGATATAGGGACATGTTGTGCTGCATAAAATGTATAACTGTAAATTTCATGATGGGATTCCTACTTCCAGTGAAGCTAGGTAAACACATGAGTAGAAGGGTGCGATCAGAAAAGCCTAGTCAGTCCAATATATCCTACATTGCATCTGTATTTTGCTTTATTGGACGTATAAAAAGCTCATAAATTTAATTCCAATATATTCAACACCAATAAACCTATTGAGAGAAAATCCCAGTTAAGTTTGTCCTCATATCTCAGCTTTGGGATGAGATAGGCTGAAAATAATCACACCTTTGTGTAAGTCAGGACCTGCCTAATCAACACAGTGAGTTTGGAAGAAATCTGAGACGGTCAAAAATTGAGTCTAAAAAAACACAAAGGGGTACCCCTTACTGTTTTTTTGGGTGAAATATGTGACCTCCTCAGATCTTCTTCAAACCCACACCGTGTGTCAGAGAGGTCCTGACAGAGACAGTGGTGTGGTAATTGTTGCCCTATCACATCCCAAAGCTGAGATATAGGGACATGTTGTGCTGCATAAAATGTATAACTGTAAATTTCATGATGGGATTCCTACTTCCAGTGAAGCTAGGTAAACACATGAGTAGAAGGGTGCGATCAGAAAAGCCTAGTCAGTCCAATATATCCTACATTGCATCTGTATTTTGCTTTATTGGACATATAAAAAGCTCATAAATTTAATTCCAATATATTCAACACCAATAGACCTATTGAGAGAAATTCCCAGTTAAGTTTGTCCTCATATCTCAGCTTTGGGATGAGATAGGCTGAAAATAATCACACCTTTGTGTAAGTCAGGACCTGCCTTATCAACACCGTGAGTTTGGAAGAAATCTGAGACGGTCAAAAATTGAGTCTACAAAAACACAAAGGGGTACCCCTTAGTGTTTTTTTGGGTGAAATATGTGACCTCCTCAGATCTTCTTTAAACCCACACCGTGTGTCAGAGAGATCCTGACAAAGACATTGGTGTGGTAATTGTTGCCCTATCACATCCCAAAGCTGAGATATAGGGACATGTTGTGCTGCATAAAATGTATAACTGTAAATTTCATGATGGGATTCCTACTTCCAGTGAAGCTAGGTAAACACATGAGTAGAAGGGTGCGATCAGAAAAGCCTAGTCAGTCCAATATATCCTACATTGCATCTGTATTTTGCTTTATTGGACATATAAAAAGCTCATAAATTTAATTCCAATATATTCAACACCAATAGACCTATTGAGAGAAATTCCCAGTTAAGTTTGTCCTCATATCTCAGCTTTGGGATGAGATAGGCTGAAAATAATCACACCTTTGTGTAAGTCAGGACCTGCCTAATCAACACCGTGAGTTTGGAAGAAATCTGAGACGGTCAAAAATTGAGTCTAAAAAACACAAAGGGGTACCCCTTACTGTTTTTTTGGGTGAAATATGTGACCTCCTCAGATCTTCTTCAAACCCACACCGTGTGTCAGAGAGGTCCTGACAAAGACAGTGGTGTGGTAATTGTTGCCCTATCACATCCCAAAGCTGAGATATAGGGACATGTTGTGCTGCATAAAATGTATAACTGTAAATTTCATGATGGGATTCCTACTTCCAGTGAAGCTAGGTAAACACATGAGTAGAAGGGTGCGATCAGAAAAGCCTAGTCAGTCCAATATATCCTACATTGCATCTGTATTTTGCTTTATTGGACATATAAAAAGCTCATAAATTTAATTCCAATATATTCAACACCAATAGACCTATTGAGAGAAATTCCCAGTTAAGTTTGTCCTCATATCTCAGCTTTGGGATGAGATAGGCTGAAAATAATCACACCTTTGTGTAAGTCAGGACCTGCCTAATCAACACCGTGAGTTTGGAAGAAATCTGAGACGGTCAAAAATTGAGTCTACAAAAACACAAAGGGGTACCCCTTAGTGTTTTTTTGGGTGAAATATGTGACCTCCTCAGATCTTCTTCAAACCCACACCGTGTGTCAGAGAGGTCCTGACAAAGACAGTGGTGTGGTAATTGTTGCCCTATCACATCCCAAAGCTGAGATATAGGGACATGTTGTGCTGCATAAAATGTATAACTGTAAATTTCATGATGGGATTCCTACTTCCAGTGAAGCTAGGTAAACACATGAGTAGAAGGGTGCGATCAGAAAAGCCTAGTCAGTCCAATATATCCTACATTGCATCTGTATTTTGCTTTATTGGACATATAAAAAGCTCATAAATTTAATTCCAATATATTCAACACCAATAGACCTATTGAGAGAAATTCCCAGTTAAGTTTGTCCTCATATCTCAGCTTTGGGATGAGATAGGCTGAAAATAATCACACCTTTGTGTAAGTCAGGACCTGCCTAATCAACACCGTGAGTTTGGAAGAAATCTGAGACGGTCAAAAATTGAGTCTACAAAAACACAAAGGGGTACCCCTTAGTGTTTTTTTGGGTGAAATATGTGACCTCCTCAGATCTTCTTCAAACCCACACCGTGTGTCAGAGAGATCCTGACAAAGACAGTGGTGTGGTAATTGTTGCCCTATCACATCCCAAAGCTGAGATATAGGGACATGTTGTGCTGCATAAAATGTATAACTGTAAATTTCATGATGGGATTCCTACTTCCAGTGAAGCTAGGTAAACACATGAGTAGAAGGGTGCGATCAGAAAAGCCTAGTCAGTCCAATATATCCTACATTGCATCTGTATTTTGCTTTATTGGACATATAAAAAGCTCATAAATTTAATTCCAATATATTCAACACCAATAGACCTATTGAGAGAAATTCCCAGTTAAGTTTGTCCTCATATCTCAGCTTTGGGATGAGATAGGCTGAAAATAATCACACCTTTGTGTAAGTCAGGACCTGCCTAATCAACACCGTGAGTTTGGAAGAAATCTGAGACGGTCAAAAATTGAGTCTAAAAAAACACAAAGGGGTACCCCTTACTGTTTTTTTGGGTGAAATATGTGACCTCCTCAGATCTTCTTCAAACCCACACCGTGTGTCAGAGAGGTCCTGACAAAGACAGTGGTGTGGTAATTGTTGCCCTATCACATCCCAAAGCTGAGATATAGGGACATGTTGTGCTGCATAAAATGTATAACTGTAAATTTCATGATGGGATTCCTACTTCCAGTGAAGCTAGGTAAACACATGAGTAGAAGGGTGCGATCAGAAAAGCCTAGTCAGTCCAATATATCCTACATTGCATCTGTATTTTGCTTTATTGGACATATAAAAAGCTCATAAATTTAATTCCAATATATTCAACACCAATAGACCTATTGAGAGAAAATCCCAGTTAAGTTTGTCCTCATATCTCAGCTTTGGGATGAGATAGGCTGAAAATAATCACACCTTTGTGTAAGTCAGGACCTGCCTAATCAACACCGTGAGTTTGGAAGAAATCTGAGACGGTCAAAAATTGAGTCTAAAAAAACACAAAGGGGTACCCCTTACTGTTTTTTTGGGTGAAATATGTGACCTCCTCAGATCTTCTTCAAACCCACACCGTGTGTCAGAGAGGTCCTGACAAAGACAGTGGTGTGGTAATTGTTGCCCTATCACATCCCAAAGCTGAGATATAGGGACATGTTGTGCTGCATAAAATGTATAACTGTAAATTTCATGATGGGGTTCCTACTTCCAGTGAAGCTAGGTAAACACATGAGTAGAATGGTGCGATCAGAAAAGCCTAGTCAGTCCACTATATCCTACATTGCATCTGTATTTTGCTTTATTGGACATATAAAAAGCTCATAAATTTAATTCCAATATATTCAACACCAATAGACCTATTGAGAGAAATTCCCAGTTAAGTTTGTCCTCATATCTCAGCTTTGGGATGAGATAGGCTGAAAATAATCACACCTTTGTGTAAGTCAGGACCTGCCTAATCAACACCGTGAGTTTGGAAGAAATCTGAGACGGTCAAAAATTGAGTCTAAAAAACACAAAGGGGTACCCCTTAGTGTTTTTTTGGGTGAAATATGTGACCTCCTCAGCTCTTCTTCAAACCCACACCGTGTGTCAGAGAGGTCCTGACGAAGACAGTGGTGTGGTAATTGTTGCCCTACCACATCCCAAAGCTGAGATATAGGGACATGTTTTGCTGCATGAAATGTATAACTGTAAATTTCATGATGGGATTCCTACTTCCAGTGAAGCTAGGTAAACACATGAGTAGAAGGGTGCGATCAGAAAAGCCTAGTCAGTCCAATATATCCTACATTGCATCTGTATTTTGCTTTATTGGACATATAAAAAGCTCATAAATTTAATTCCAATATATTCAACACCAATAGACCTATTGAGAGAAATTCCCAGTTAAGTTTGTCCTCATATCTCAGCTTTGGGATGAGATAGGCTGAAAATAATCACACCTTTGTGTAAGTCAGGACCTGCCTAATCAACACCGTGAGTTTGGATGAAATCTGAGACGGTCAAAAATTGAGTCTAAAAAAACACAAAGGGGTACCCCTTACTGTTTTTTTGGGTGAAATATGTGACCTCCTCAGATCTTCTTCAAACCCACACCGTGTGTCAGAGAGGTCCTGACAAAGACAGTGGTGTGGTAATTGTTGCCCTATCACATCCCAAAGCTGAGATATAGGGACATGTTGTGCTGCATAAAATGTATAACTGTAAATTTCATGATGGGATTCCTACTTCCAGTGAAGCTAGGTAAACACATGAGTAGAAGGGTGCGATCAGAAAAGCCTAGTCAGTCCAATATATCCTACATTGCATCTGTATTTTGCTTTATTGGACATATAAAAAGCTCATAAATTTAATTCCAATATATTCAACACCAATAGACCTATTGAGAGAAAATCCCAGTTAAGTTTGTCCTCATATCTCAGCTTTGGGATGAGATAGGCTGAAAATAATCACACCTTTGTGTAAGTCAGGACCTGCCTAATCAACACCGTGAGTTTGGAAGAAATCTGAGACGGTCAAAAATTGAGTCTAAAAAAACACAAAGGGGTACCCCTTACTGTTTTTTTGGGTGAAATATGTGACCTCCTCAGATCTTCTTCAAACCCACACCGTGTGTCAGAGAGGTCCTGACAAAGACAGTGGTGTGGTAATTGTTGCCCTATCACATCCCAAAGCTGAGATATAGGGACATGTTGTGCTGCATAAAATGTATAACTGTAAATTTCATGATGGGGTTCCTACTTCCAGTGAAGCTAGGTAAACACATGAGTAGAATGGTGCGATCAGAAAAGCCTAGTCAGTCCAATATATCCTACATTGCATCTGTATTTTGCTTTATTGGACATATAAAAAGCTCATAAATTTAATTCCAATATATTCAACACCAATAGACCTATTGAGAGAAAATCCCAGTTAAGTTTGTCCTCATATCTCAGCTTTGGGATGAGATAGGCTGAAAATAATCACACCTTTGTGTAAGTCAGGACCTGCCTAATCAACACCGTGAGTTTGGAAGAAATCTGAGACGGTCATAAATTGAGTCTAAAAAACACAAAGGGGTACCCCTTAGTGTTTTTTTGGGTGAAATATGTGACCTCCTCAGCTCTTCTTCAAACCCACACCATGTGTCAGAGAGGTCCTGACGAAGACAGTGGTGTGGTAAATTTTGCCCTACCACATCCCAAAGCTGACATATAGGGACATGTTGTGCTGCATAAAATGTATAACTGTAAATTTCATGATGGGATTCCTACTTCCAGTGAAGCTAGGTAAACACATGAGTAGAAGGGTGCCATCAGAAAAGCCTAGTCAGTCCAATATATCCTACATTGCATCTGTATTTTGCTTTATTGGACATATAAAAAGCTCATAAATTTAATTCCAATATATTCAACACCAATAGACCTATTGAGAGAAATTCCCAGTTAAGTTTGTCCTCATATCTCAGCTTTGGGATGAGATAGGCTGAAAATAATCACACCTTTGTGTAAGTCAGGACCTGCCTAATCAACACCGTGAGTTTGGAAGAAATCTGAGACGGTCATAAATTGAGTCTAAAAAACACAAAGGGGTACCCCTTAGTGTTTTTTTGGGTGAAATATGTGACCTCCTCAGCTCTTCTTCAAACCCACACCATGTGTCAGAGAGGTCCTGACGAAGACAGTGGTGTGGTAAATTTTGCCCTACCACATCCCAAAGCTGACATATAGGGACATGTTGTGCTGCATAAAATGTATAACTGTAAATTTCATGATGGGATTCCTACTTCCAGTGAAGCTAGGTAAACACATGAGTAGAAGGGTGCCATCAGAAAAGCCTAGTCAGTCCAATATATCCTACATTGCATCTGTATTTTGCTTTATTGGACGTATAAAAAGCTCATAAATTTAATTCCAATATATTCAATACCAATAAACCTATTGAGAGAAATTCCCAGTTAAGTTTGTCCTCATATCTCAGCTTTGGGATGAGATAGGCTGAAAATAATCACACCTTTGTGTAAGTCAGGACCTGCCTAATCAACACAGTGAGTTTGGAAGAAATCTGAGACGGTCAAAAATTGAGTCTAAAAAACACAAAGGGGTACCCCTTAGTGTTTTTTTGGGTGAAATATGTGACCTCCTCAGATCTTCTTCAAACCCACACCATGTGTCAGAGAGTTCCTGACAAAGACAGTGGTGTGGTAATTGTTGCCCTATCACATCCCAAAGCTGAGATATAGGGACATGTTGTGCTGCATAAAATGTATAACTGTAAATTTCATGATGGGATTCCTACTTCCAGTGAAGCTAGGTAAACACATGAGTAGAAGGGTGCGATCAGAAAAGCCTATTCAGTCCAATATATCCTACATTGCATCTGTATTTTGCTTTATTGGACATATAAAAAGCTCATAAATTTAATTCCAATATATTCAACACCAATAGACCTATTGAGAGAAATTCCCAGTTAAGTTTGTCCTCATATCTCAGCTTTGGGATGAGATAGGCTGAAAATAATCACACCTTTGTGTAAGTCAGGACCTGCCTAATCAACACCGTGAGTTTGGAAGAAATCTGAGACGGTCAAAAATTGAGTCTACAAAAACACAAAGGGGTACCCCTTAGTGTTTTTTTGGGTGAAATATGTGACCTCCTCAGATCTTCTTCAAACCCACACCGTGTGTCAGAGAGATCCTGACAAAGACAGTGGTGTGGTAATTGTTGACCTATCACATCCCAAAGCTGAGATATAGGGACATGTTGTGCTGCATAAAATGTATAACTGTAAATTTCATGATGGGATTCCTACTTCCAGTGAAGCTAGGTAAACACATGAGTAGAAGGGTGCGATCAGAAAAGCCTAGTCAGTCCAATATATCCTACATTGCATCTGTATTTTGCTTTATTGGACATATAAAAAGCTCATAAATTTAATTCCAATATATTCAACACCAATAGACCTATTGAGAGAAATTCCCAGTTAAGTTTGTCCTCATATTTCAGCTTTGGGATGAGATAGGCTGAAAATAATCACACCTTTGTGTAAGTCAGGACCTGCCTAATCAACACCGTGAGTTTGGAAGAAATCTGAGACGGTCAAAAATTGAGTCTAAAAAAACACAAAGGGGTACCCCTTACTGTTTTTTTGGGTGAAATATGTGACCTCCTCAGATCTTCTTCAAACCCACACCGTGTGTCAGAGAGGTCCTGACAAAGACAGTGGTGTGGTAATTGTTGCCCTATCACATCCCAAAGCTGAGATATAGGGACATGTTGTGCTGCATAAAATGTATAACTGTAAATTTCATGATGGGATTCCTACTTCCAGTGAAGCTAGGTAAACACATGAGTAGAAGGGTGCGATCAGAAAAGCCTAGTCAGTCCAATATATCCTACATTGCATCTGTATTTTGCTTTATTGGACATATAAAAAGCTCATAAATTTAATTCCAATATATTCAACACCAATAAACCTATTGAGAGAAATTCCCAGTTAAGTTTGTCCTCATATCTCAGCTTTGGGATGAGATAGGCTGAAAATAATCACACCTTTGTGTAAGTCAGGACCTGCCTAATCAACACCGTGAGTTTGGAAGAAATCTGAGACGGTCAAAAATTGAGTCTAAAAAACACAAAGGGGTACCCCTTAGTGTTTTTTTGGGTGAAATATGTGACCTCCTCAGCTCTTCTTCAAACCCACACCGTGTGTCAGAGAGGTCCTGACGAAGACAGTGGTGTGGTAAATTTTGCCCTACCACATCCCAAAGCTGAGATATAGGGACATGTTTTGCTGCATGAAATGTATAACTGTAAATTTCATGATGGGATTCCTACTTCCATTGAAGCTAGGTAAACACAAGAGTAGGTGGGTGCGATCAGAAAAGCCTAGTCAGTCCAATACATCCTACATTGCATGTGTATTTTGCTTTCTTGGACGTATAAAAAGCTCATAAATTTAATTCCAATATATTCAATACCAATAAACCTATTGAGAGAAATTCCCAGTTAAGTTTGTCCTCATATCTCAGCTTTGGGATGAGATAGGCTGAAAATAATCACACCTTTGTGTAAGTCAGGACCTGCCTAATCAACACCGTGAGTTTGGAAGAAATCTGAGACGGTCAAAAATTGAGTCTAAAAAACACAAAGGGGTACCCCTTACTGTTTTTTTGGGTGAAATATGTGACCTCCTCAGATCTTCTTCAAACCCACACCATGTGTCAGAGAGTTCCTGACAAAGACAGTGGTGTGGTAATTGTTGCCCTATCACATCCCAAAGCTGAGATATAGGGACATGTTGTGCTGCATAAAATGTATAACTGTAAATTTCATGATGGGATTCCTACTTCCAGTGAAGCTAGGTAAACACATGAGTAGAAGGGTGCGATCAGAAAAGCCTAGTCAGTCCAATATAACCTACATTGCATCTGTATTTTGCTTTATTGGACGTATAAAAAGCTCATAAATTTAATTCCAATATATTCAACACCAATAAACCTATTGAGAGAAAATCCCAGTTAAGTTTGTCCTCATATCTCAGCTTTGGGATGAGATAGGCTGAAAATAATCACACCTTTGTGTAAGTCAGGACCTGCCTAATCAACACAGTGAGTTTGGAAGAAATCTGAGACGGTCAAAAATTGAGTCTAAAAAAACACAAAGGGGTACCCCTTACTGTTTTTTTGGGTGAAATATGTGACCTCCTCAGATCTTCTTCAAACCCACACCGTGTGTCAGAGAGGTCCTGACAGAGACAGTGGTGTGGTAATTGTTGCCCTATCACATCCCAAAGCTGAGATATAGGGACATGTTGTGCTGCATAAAATGTATAACTGTAAATTTCATGATGGGATTCCTACTTCCAGTGAAGCTAGGTAAACACATGAGTAGAAGGGTGCGATCAGAAAAGCCTAGTCAGTCCAATATATCCTACATTGCATCTGTATTTTGCTTTATTGGACATATAAAAAGCTCATAAATTTAATTCCAATATATTCAACACCAATAGACCTATTGAGAGAAATTCCCAGTTAAGTTTGTCCTCATATCTCAGCTTTGGGATGAGATAGGCTGAAAATAATCACACCTTTGTGTAAGTCAGGACCTGCCTAATCAACACCGTGAGTTTGGAAGAAATCTGAGACGGTCAAAAATTGAGTCTACAAAAACACAAAGGGGTACCCCTTAGTGTTTTTTTGGGTGAAATATGTGACCTCCTCAGATCTTCTTCAAACCCACACCGTGTGTCAGAGAGATCCTGACAAAGACAGTGGTGTGGTAATTGTTGCCCTATCACATCCCAAAGCTGAGATATAGGGACATGTTGTGCTGCATAAAATGTATAACTGTAAATTTCATGATGGGATTCCTACTTCCAGTGAAGCTAGGTAAACACATGAGTAGAAGGGTGCGATCAGAAAAGCCTAGTCAGTCCAATATATCCTACATTGCATCTGTATTTTGCTTTATTGGACATATAAAAAGCTCATACATTTAATTCCAATATATTCAACACCAATAGACCTATTGAGAGAAATTCCCAGTTAAGTTTGTCCTCATATCTCAGCTTTGGGATGAGATAGGCTGAAAATAATCACACCTTTGTGTAAGTCAGGACCTGCCTAATCAACACCGTGAGTTTGGAAGAAATCTGAGACGGTCAAAAATTGAGTCTAAAAAAACACAAAGGGGTACCCCTTACTGTTTTTTTGGGTGAAATATGTGACCTCCTCAGATCTTCTTCAAACCCACACCGTGTGTCAGAGAGGTCCTGACAAAGACAGTGGTGTGGCAATTGTTGCCCTATCACATCCCAAAGCTGAGATATAGGGACATGTTGTGCTGCATAAAATGTATAACTGTAAATTTCATGATGGGATTCCTACTTCCAGTGAAGCTAGGTAAACACATGAGTAGAAGGGTGCGATCAGAAAAGCCTAGTCAGTCCAATATATCCTACATTGCATCTGTATTTTGCTTTATTGGACATATAAAAAGCTCATAAATTTAATTCCAATATATTCAACACTAATAGACCTCTTGAGAGAAATTCCCAGTTAAGTTTGTCCTCATATCTCAGCTTTGGGATGAGATAGGCTGAAAATAATCACACCTTTGTGTAAGTCAGGACCTGCCTAATCAACACCGTGAGTTTGGAAGAAATCTGAGACGGTCATAAATTGAGTCTAAAAAACACAAAGGGGTACCCCTTAGTGTTTTTTTGGGTGAAATATGTGACCTCCTCAGCTCTTCTTCAAACCCACACCATGTGTCAGAGAGGTCCTGACGAAGACAGTGGTGTGGTAAATTTTGCCCTACCACATCCCAAAGCTGACATATAGGGACATGTTGTGCTGCATAAAATGTATAACTGTAAATTTCATGATGGGATTCCTACTTCCAGTGAAGCTAGGTAAACACATGAGTAGAAGGGTGCGATCAGAAAAGCCTAGTCAGTCCAATATATCCTACATTGCATCTGTATTTTGCTTTATTGGACATATAAAAAGCTCATAAATTTAATTCCAATGTATTCAACACCAATAGACCTATTGAGAGAAAATCCCAGTTAAGTTTGTCCTCATATCTCAGCTTTGGGATGAGAGAGGCTGAAAATAATCACACCTTTGTGTAAGTCAGGACCTGCCTAATCAACACTGTGAGTTTGGAAGAAATCTGAGACGGTCAAAAATTGAGTCTAAAAAACACAAAGGGGTACCCCTTACTGTTTTTTTGGGTGAAATATGTGACCTCCTCAGATCTTCTTCAAACCCACACCGTGTGTCAGAGAGGTCCTGACAAAGACAGTGGTGTGGTAATTGTTGCCCTATCACATCCCAAAGCTGAGATATAGGGACATGTTGTGCTGCATAAAATGTATAACTGTAATTTCATGATGGGATTCCTACTTCCAGTGAAGCTAGGTAAACACATGAGTAGAAGGGTGCGATCAGAAAAGCCTAGTCAGTCCAATATATCCTACATTGCATCTGTATTTTGCTTTATTGGACATATAAAAAGCTCATAAATTTAATTCCAATATATTCAACACCAATAAACCTATTGAGAGAAATTCCCAGTTAAGTTTGTCCTCATATCTCAGCTTTGGGATGAGATAGGCTGAAAATAATCACACCTTTGTGTAAGTCAGGACCTGCCTAATCAACACCGTGAGTTTGGAAGAAATCTGAGACGGTCAAAAATTGAGTCTAAAAAACACAAAGGGGTACCCCTTAGTGTTTTTTTGGGTGAAATATGTGACCTCCTCAGCTCTTCTTCAAACCCACACCGTGTGTCAGAGAGGTCCTGACGAAGACAGTGGTGTGGTAAATTTTGCCCTACCACATCCCAAAGCTGAGATATAGGGACATGTTTTGCTGCATGAAATGTATAACTGTAAATTTCATGATGGGATTCCTACTTCCCATTGAAGCTAGGTAAACACAAGAGTAGGTGGGTGCGATCAGAAAAGCCTAGTCAGTCCAATACATCCTACATTGCATGTGTATTTTGCTTTCTTGGACGTATAAAAAGCTCATAAATTTAATTCCAATATATTCAATACCAATAAACCTATTGAGAGAAATTCCCAGTTAAGTTTGTCCTCATATCTCAGCTTTGGGATGAGATAGGCTGAAAATAATCACACCTTTGTGTAAGTCAGGACCTGCCTAATCAACACCGTGAGTTTGGAAGAAATCTGAGACGGTCAAAAATTGAGTCTAAAAAACACAAAGGGGTACCCCTTAGTGTTTTTTTGGGTGAAATATGTGACCTCCTCAGATCTTCTTCAAACCCACACCATGTGTCAGAGAGTTCCTGACAAAGACAGTGGTGTGGTAATTGTTGCCCTATCACATCCCAAAGCTGAGATATAGGGACATGTTGTGCTGCATAAAATGTATAACTGTAAATTTCATGATGGGATTCCTACTTCCAGTGAAGCTAGGTAAACACATGAGTAGAAGGGTGCGATCAGAAAAGCCTAGTCAGTCCAATATAACCTACATTGCATCTGTATTTTGCTTTATTGGACGTATAAAAAGCTCATAAATTTAATTCCAATATATTCAACACCAATAAACCTATTGAGAGAAAATCCCAGTTAAGTTTGTCCTCATATCTCAGCTTTGGGATGAGATAGGCTGAAAATAATCACACCTTTGTGTAAGTCAGGACCTGCCTAATCAACACAGTGAGTTTGGAAGAAATCTGAGACGGTCAAAAATTGAGTCTAAAAAACCACAAAGGGGTACCCCTTACTGTTTTTTTGGGTGAAATATGTGACCTCCTCAGATCTTCTTCAAACCCACACCGTGTGTCAGAGAGGTCCTGACAAAGACAGTGGTGTGGTAATTGTTGCCCTATCACATCCCAAAGCTGAGATATAGGGACATGTTGTGCTGCATAAAATGTATAACTGTAAATTTCGTGATGGGGTTCCTACTTCCAGTGAAGCTAGGTAAACACATGAGTAGAAGGGTGCGATCAGAAAAGCCTAGTCAGTCCAATATATCCTACATTGCATCTGTATTTTGCTTTATTGGACATATAAAAAGCTCATAAATTTAATTCCAATATATTCAACACTAATAGACCTCTTGAGAGAAATTCCCAGTTAAGTTTGTCCTCATATCTCAGCTTTGGGATGAGATAGGCTGAAAATAATCACACCTTTGTGTAAGTCAGGACCTGCCTAATCAACACCGTGAGTTTGGAAGAAATCTGAGACGGTCAAAAATTGAGTCTAAAAAAACACAAAGGGGTACCCCTTACTGTTTTTTTGGGTGAAATATGTGACCTCCTCAGATCTTCTTCAAACCCACACCGTGTGTCAGAGAGGTCCTGACAAAGACAGTGGTGTGGTAATTGTTGCCCTATCACATCCCAAAGCTGAGATATAGGGACATGTTGTGCTGCATAAAATGTATAACTGTAAATTTCGTGATGGGGTTCCTACTTCCAGTGAAGCTAGGTAAACACATGAGTAGAAGGGTGCGATCAGAAAAGCCTAGTCAGTCCAATATATCCTACATTGCATCTGTATTTTGCTTTATTGGACATATAAAAAGCTCATAAATTTAATTCCAATATATTCAACACCAATAGACCTATTGAGAGAAATTCCCAGTTAAGTTTGTCCTCATATCTCAGCTTTGGGATGAGATAGGCTGAAAATAATCACACCTTTGTGTAAGTCAGGACCTGCCTAATCAACACCGTGAGTTTGGAAGAAATCTGAGACGGTCAAAAATTGAGTCTAAAAAACACAAAGGGGTACCCCTTAGTGTTTTTTTGGGTGAAATATGTGACCTCCTCAGCTCTTCTTCAAACCCACACCGTGTGTCAGAGAGGTCCTGACGAAGACAGTGGTGTGGTAAATTTTGCCCTACCACATCCCAAAGCTGACGTATAGGGACATGTTGTGCTGCATAAAATGTATAACTGTAAATTTCATGATGGGATTCCTACTTCCAGTGAAGCTAGGTAAACACATGAGTAGAAGGGTGCAATCAGAAAAGCCTAGTCAGTCCAATATATCCTACATTGCATCTGTATTTTGCTTTATTGGACATATAAAAAGCTCATAAATTTAATTCCAATATATTCAACACCAATAGACCTATTGAGAGAAAATCCCAGTTAAGTTTGTCCTCATATCTCAGCTTTGGGATGAGATAGGCTGAAAATAATCACACCTTTGTGTAAGTCAGGACCTGCCTAATCAACACCGTGAGTTTGGAAGAAATCTGAGACGGTCAAAAATTGAGTCTAAAAAAACACAAAGGGGTACCCCTTACTGTTTTTTTGGGTGAAATATGTGACCTCCTCAGATCTTCTTCAAACCCACACCGTGTGTCAGAGAGGTCCTGACAAAGACAGTGGTGTGGTAATTGTTGCCCTATCACATCCCAAAGCTGAGATATAGGGACATGTTGTGCTGCATAAAATGTATAACTGTAAATTTCATGATGGGATTCCTACTTCCAGTGAAGCTAGGTAAACACATGAGTAGAAGGGTGCGATCAGAAAAGCCTAGTCAGTCCAATATAACCTACATTGCATCTGTATTTTGCTTTATTGGACGTATAAAAAGCTCATAAATTTAATTCCAATATATTCAACACCAATAAACCTATTGAGAGAAAATCCCAGTTAAGTTTGTCCTCATATCTCAGCTTTGGGATGAGATAGGCTGAAAATAATCACACCTTTGTGTAAGTCAGGACCTGCCTAATCAACACCGTGAGTTTGGAAGAAATCTGAGACGGTCAAAAATTGAGTCTACAAAAACACAAAGGGGTACCCCTTAGTGTTTTTTTGGGTGAAATATGTGACCTCCTCAGATC
The DNA here is from genome assembly GCF_029633855.1 of Hoplias malabaricus. Lineage (NCBI taxonomy): Eukaryota > Metazoa > Chordata > Actinopteri > Characiformes > Erythrinidae > Hoplias > Hoplias malabaricus. The sequence goes on from NW_027100817.1 coordinate 50,048, forward strand.
TTCTTCAAACCCACACCGTGTGTCAGAGAGATCCTGACAAAGACAGTGGTGTGGTAATTGTTGCCCTATCACATCCCAAAGCTGAGATATAGGGACATGTTGTGCTGCATAAAATGTATAACTGTAAATTTCATGATGGGATTCCTACTTCCAGTGAAGCTAGGTAAACACATGAGTAGAAGGGTGCGATCAGAAAAGCCTAGTCAGTCCAATATATCCTACATTGCATCTGTATTTTGCTTTATTGGACATATAAAAAGCTCATACATTTAATTCCAATATATTCAACACCAATAGACCTATTGAGAGAAATTCCCAGTTAAGTTTGTCCTCATATCTCAGCTTTGGGATGAGATAGGCTGAAAATAATCACACCTTTGTGTAAGTCAGGACCTGCCTAATCAACACCGTGAGTTTGGAAGAAATCTGAGACGGTCAAAAATTGAGTCTAAAAAAACACAAAGGGGTACCCCTTACTGTTTTTTTGGGTGAAATATGTGACCTCCTCAGATCTTCTTCAAACCCACACCGTGTGTCAGAGAGGTCCTGACAAAGACAGTGGTGTGGCAATTGTTGCCCTATCACATCCCAAAGCTGAGATATAGGGACATGTTGTGCTGCATAAAATGTATAACTGTAAATTTCATGATGGGATTCCTACTTCCAGTGAAGCTAGGTAAACACATGAGTAGAAGGGTGCGATCAGAAAAGCCTAGTCAGTCCAATATATCCTACATTGCATCTGTATTTTGCTTTATTGGACATATAAAAAGCTCATAAATTTAATTCCAATATATTCAACACCAATAGACCTATTGAGAGAAAATCCCAGTTAAGTTTGTCCTCATATCTCAGCTTTGGGATGAGATAGGCTGAAAATAATCACACCTTTGTGTAAGTCAGGACCTGCCTAATCAACACCGTGAGTTTGGAAGAAATCTGAGACGGTCAAAAATTGAGTCTAAAAAACCACAAAGGGGTACCCCTTACTGTTTTTTTGGGTGAAATATGTGACCTCCTCAGATCTTCTTCAAACCCACACCGTGTGTCAGAGAGGTCCTGACAAAGACAGTGGTGTGGCAATTGTTGCCCTATCACATCCCAAAGCTGAGATATAGGGACATGTTGTGCTGCATAAAATGTATAACTGTAAATTTCGTGATGGGGTTCCTACTTCCAGTGAAGCTAGGTAAACACATGAGTAGAAGGGTGCGATCAGAAAAGCCTAGTCAGTCCAATATATCCTACATTGCATCTGTATTTTGCTTTATTGGACATATAAAAAGCTCATAAATTTAATTCCAATATATTCAACACCAATAGACCTCTTGAGAGAAATTCCCAGTTAAGTTTGTCCTCATATCTCAGCTTTGGGATGAGATAGGCTGAAAATAATCACACCTTTGTGTAAGTCAGGACCTGCCTAATCAACACCGTGAGTTTGGAAGAAATCTGAGACGGTCATAAATTGAGTCTAAAAAACACAAAGGGGTACCCCTTAGTGTTTTTTTGGGTGAAATATGTGACCTCCTCAGCTCTTCTTCAAACCCACACCATGTGTCAGAGAGGTCCTGACGAAGACAGTGGTGTGGTAAATTTTGCCCTACCACATCCCAAAGCTGACATATAGGGACATGTTGTGCTGCATAAAATGTATAACTGTAAATTTCATGATGGGATTCCTACTTCCAGTAAAGCTAGGTAAACACATGAGTAGAAGGGTGCGATCAGAAAAGCCTAGTCAGTCCAATATATCCTACATTGCATCTGTATTTTGCTTTATTGGACATATAAAAAGCTCATAAATTTAATTCCAATATATTCAACACCAATAGACCTATTGAGAGAAATTCCCAGTTAAGTTTGTCCTCATATCTCAGCTTTGGGATGAGATAGGCTGAAAATAATCACACCTTTGTGTAAGTCAGGACCTGCCTAATCAACACCGTGAGTTTGGAAGAAATCTGAGACCGTCAAAAATTGAGTCTAAAAAAACACAAAGGGGTACCCCTTACTGTTTTTTTGGGTGAAATATGTGACCTCCTCAGATCTTCTTCAAACCCACACCGTGTGTCAGAGAGGTCCTGACAAAGACAGTGGTGTGGTAATTGTTGCCCTATCACATCCCAAAGCTGAGATATAGGGACATGTTGTGCTGCATAAAATGTATAACTGTAAATTTCGTGATGGGGTTCCTACTTCCAGTGAAGCTAGGTAAACACATGAGTAGAAGGGTGCGATCAGAAAAGCCTAGTCAGTCCAATATATCCTACATTGCATCTGTATTTTGCTTTATTGGACATATAAAAAGCTCATAAATTTAATTCCAATATATTCAACACCAATAGACCTATTGAGAGAAATTCCCAGTTAAGTTTGTCCTCATATCTCAGCTTTGGGATGAGATAGGCTGAAAATAATCACACCTTTGTGTAAGTCAGGACCTGCCTAATCAACACCGTGAGTTTGGAAGAAATCTGAGACGGTCAAAAATTGAGTCTAAAAAACACAAAGGGGTACCCCTTAGTGTTTTTTTGGGTGAAATATGTGACCTCCTCAGATCTTCTTCAAACCCACACCGTGTGTCAGAGAGGTCCTGACAAAGACAGTGGTGTGGTAATTGTTGCCCTATCACATCCCAAAGCTGAGATATAGGGACATGTTGTGCTGCATAAAATGTATAACTGTAAATTTCATGATGGGATTCCTACTTCCAGTCAAGCTAGGTAAACACATGAGTAGAAGGGTGCGATCAGAAAAGCCTAGTCAGTCCAATATAACCTACATTGCATCTGTATTTTGCTTTATTGGACGTATAAAAAGCTCATAAATTTAATTCCAATATATTCAACACCAATAAACCTATTGAGAGAAAATCCCAGTTAAGTTTGTCCTCATATCTCAGCTTTGGGATGAGATAGGCTGAAAATAATCACACCTTTGTGTAAGTCAGGACCTGCCTAATCAACACCGTGAGTTTGGAAGAAATCTGAGACGGTCAAAAATTGAGTCTACAAAAACACAAAGGGGTACCCCTTAGTGTTTTTTTGGGTGAAATATGTGACCTCCTCAGATCTTCTTCAAACCCACACCGTGTGTCAGAGAGATCCTGACAAAGACAGTGGTGTGGTAATTGTTGCCCTATCACATCCCAAAGCTGAGATATAGGGACATGTTGTGCTGCATAAAATGTATAACTGTAAATTTCATGATGGGATTCCTACTTCCAGTGAAGCTAGGTAAACACATGAGTAGAAGGGTGCGATCAGAAAAGCCTAGTCAGTCCAATATATCCTACATTGCATCTGTATTTTGCTTTATTGGACATATAAAAAGCTCATACATTTAATTCCAATATATTCAACACCAATAGACCTATTGAGAGAAATTCCCAGTTAAGTTTGTCCTCATATCTCAGCTTTGGGATGAGATAGGCTGAAAATAATCACACCTTTGTGTAAGTCAGGACCTGCCTAATCAACACCGTGAGTTTGGAAGAAATCTGAGACGGTCAAAAATTGAGTCTAAAAAAACACAAAGGGGTACCCCTTACTGTTTTTTTGGGTGAAATATGTGACCTCCTCAGATCTTCTTCAAACCCACACCGTGTGTCAGAGAGGTCCTGACAAAGACAGTGGTGTGGCAATTGTTGCCCTATCACATCCCAAAGCTGAGATATAGGGACATGTTGTGCTGCATAAAATGTATAACTGTAAATTTCATGATGGGATTCCTACTTCCAGTGAAGCTAGGTAAACACATGAGTAGAAGGGTGCGATCAGAAAAGCCTAGTCAGTCCAATATATCCTACATTGCATCTGTATTTTGCTTTATTGGACATATAAAAAGCTCATAAATTTAATTCCAATATATTCAACACCAATAGACCTATTGAGAGAAAATCCCAGTTAAGTTTGTCCTCATATCTCAGCTTTGGGATGAGATAGGCTGAAAATAATCACACCTTTGTGTAAGTCAGGACCTGCCTAATCAACACCGTGAGTTTGGAAGAAATCTGAGACGGTCAAAAATTGAGTCTAAAAAACCACAAAGGGGTACCCCTTACTGTTTTTTTGGGTGAAATATGTGACCTCCTCAGATCTTCTTCAAACCCACACCGTGTGTCAGAGAGGTCCTGACAAAGACAGTGGTGTGGTAATTGTTGCCCTATCACATCCCAAAGCTGAGATATAGGGACATGTTGTGCTGCATAAAATGTATAACTGTAAATTTCGTGATGGGGTTCCTACTTCCAGTGAAGCTAGGTAAACACATGAGTAGAAGGGTGCGATCAGAAAAGCCTAGTCAGTCCAATATATCCTACATTGCATCTGTATTTTGCTTTATTGGACATATAAAAAGCTCATAAATTTAATTCCAATATATTCAACACCAATAGACCTCTTGAGAGAAATTCCCAGTTAAGTTTGTCCTCATATCTCAGCTTTGGGATGAAATAGGCTGAAAATAATCACACCTTTGTGTAAGTCAGGACCTGCCTAATCAACACCGTGAGTTTGGAAGAAATCTGAGACGGTCATAAATTGAGTCTAAAAAACACAAAGGGGTACCCCTTAGTGTTTTTTTGGGTGAAATATGTGACCTCCTCAGCTCTTCTTCAAACCCACACCATGTGTCAGAGAGGTCCTGACGAAGACAGTGGTGTGGTAAATTTTGCCCTACCACATCCCAAAGCTGACATATAGGGACATGTTGTGCTGCATAAAATGTATAACTGTAAATTTCATGATGGGATTCCTACTTCCAGTAAAGCTAGGTAAACACATGAGTAGAAGGGTGCGATCAGAAAAGCCTAGTCAGTCCAATATATCCTACATTGCATCTGTATTTTGCTTTATTGGACATATAAAAAGCTCATAAATTTAATTCCAATGTATTCAACACCAATAGACCTATTGAGAGAAAATCCCAGTTAAGTTTGTCCTCATATCTCAGCTTTGGGATGAGAGAGGCTGAAAATAATCACACCTTTGTGTAAGTCAGGACCTGCCTAATCAACACTGTGAGTTTGGAAGAAATCTGAGACGGTCAAAAATTGAGTCTAAAAAACACAAAGGGGTACCCCTTACTGTTTTTTTGGGTGAAATATGTGACCTCCTCAGATCTTCTTCAAACCCACACCGTGTGTCAGAGAGGTCCTGACAAAGACAGTGGTGTGGTAATTGTTGCCCTATCACATCCCAAAGCTGAGATATAGGGACATGTTGTGCTGCATAAAATGTATAACTGTAAATTTCATGATGGGATTCCTACTTCCAGTGAAGCTAGGTAAACACATGAGTAGAAGGGTGCGATCAGAAAAGCCTAGTCAGTCCAATATATCCTACATTGCATCTGTATTTTGCTTTATTGGACATATAAAAAGCTCATAAATTTAATTCCAATATATTCAACACCAATAAACCTATTGAGAGAAATTCCCAGTTAAGTTTGTCCTCATATCTCAGCTTTGGGATGAGATAGGCTGAAAATAATCACACCTTTGTGTAAGTCAGGACCTGCCTAATCAACACCGTGAGTTTGGAAGAAATCTGAGACGGTCAAAAATTGAGTCTAAAAAACACAAAGGGGTACCCCTTAGTGTTTTTTTGGGTGAAATATGTGACCTCCTCAGCTCTTCTTCAAACCCACACCGTGTGTCAGAGAGGTCCTGACGAAGACAGTGGTGTGGTAAATTTTGCCCTACCACATCCCAAAGCTGAGATATAGGGACATGTTTTGCTGCATGAAATGTATAACTGTAAATTTCATGATGGGATTCCTACTTCCATTGAAGCTAGGTAAACACAAGAGTAGGTGGGTGCGATCAGAAAAGCCTAGTCAGTCCAATACATCCTACATTGCATGTGTATTTTGCTTTCTTGGACGTATAAAAAGCTCATAAATTTAATTCCAATATATTCAATACCAATAAACCTATTGAGAGAAATTCCCAGTTAAGTTTGTCCTCATATCTCAGCTTTGGGATGAGATAGGCTGAAAATAATCACACCTTTGTGTAAGTCAGGACCTGCCTAATCAACACCGTGAGTTTGGAAGAAATCTGAGACGGTCAAAAATTGAGTCTAAAAAACACAAAGGGGTACCCCTTAGTGTTTTTTTGGGTGAAATATGTGACCTCCTCAGATCTTCTTCAAACCCACACCATGTGTCAGAGAGTTCCTGACAAAGACAGTGGTGTGGTAATTGTTGCCCTATCACATCCCAAAGCTGAGATATAGGGACATGTTGTGCTGCATAAAATGTATAACTGTAAATTTCATGATGGGATTCCTACTTCCAGTGAAGCTAGGTAAACACATGAGTAGAAGGGTGCGATCAGAAAAGCCTAGTCAGTCCAATATAACCTACATTGCATCTGTATTTTGCTTTATTGGACGTATAAAAAGCTCATAAATTTAATTCCAATATATTCAACACCAATAAACCTATTGAGAGAAAATCCCAGTTAAGTTTGTCCTCATATCTCAGCTTTGGGATGAGATAGGCTGAAAATAATCACACCTTTGTGTAAGTCAGGACCTGCCTAATCAACACAGTGAGTTTGGAAGAAATCTGAGACGGTCAAAAATTGAGTCTAAAAAACCACAAAGGGGTACCCCTTACTGTTTTTTTGGGTGAAATATGTGACCTCCTCAGATCTTCTTCAAACCCACACCGTGTGTCAGAGAGGTCCTGACAAAGACAGTGGTGTGGTAATTGTTGCCCTATCACATCCCAAAGCTGAGATATAGGGACATGTTGTGCTGCATAAAATGTATAACTGTAAATTTCGTGATGGGGTTCCTACTTCCAGTGAAGCTAGGTAAACACATGAGTAGAAGGGTGCGATCAGAAAAGCCTAGTCAGTCCAATATATCCTACATTGCATCTGTATTTTGCTTTATTGGACATATAAAAAGCTCATAAATTTAATTCCAATATATTCAACACCAATAAACCTATTGAGAGAAAATCCCAGTTAAGTTTGTCCTCATATCTCAGCTTTGGGATGAGATAGGCTGAAAATAATCACACCTTTGTGTAAGTCAGGACCTGCCTAATCAACACCGTGAGTTTGGAAGAAATCTGAGACGGTCAAAAATTGAGTCTAAAAAACACAAAGGGGTACCCCTTAGTGTTTTTTTGGGTGAAATATGTGACCTCCTCAGCTCTTCTTCAAACCCACACCGTGTGTCAGAGAGGTCCTGACGAAGACAGTGGTGTGGTAAATTTTGCCCTACCACATCCCAAAGCTGACATATAGGGACATGTTGTGCTGCATAAAATGTATAACTGTAAATTTCATGATGGGATTCCTACTTCCAGTGAAGCTAGGTAAACACATGAGTAGAAGTGTGCAATCAGAAAAGCCTAGTCAGTCCAATATATCCTACATTGCATCTGTATTTTGCTTTATTGGACATATAAAAAGCTCATACATTTAATTCCAATATATTCAACACCAATAGACCTATTGAGAGAAATTCCCAGTTAAGTTTGTCCTCATATCTCAGCTTTGGGATGAGATAGGCTGAAAATAATCACACCTTTGTGTAAGTCAGGACCTGCCTAATCAACACCGTGAGTTTGGAAGAAATCTGAGACGGTCAAAAATTGAGTCTAAAAAAACACAAAGGGGTACCCCTTACTGTTTTTTTGGGTGAAATATGTGACCTCCTCAGATCTTCTTCAAACCCACACCGTGTGTCAGAGAGGTCCTGACAAAGACAGTGGTGTGGCAATTGTTGCCCTATCACATCCCAAAGCTGAGATATAGGGACATGTTGTGCTGCATAAAATGTATAACTGTAAATTTCATGATGGGATTCCTACTTCCAGTGAAGCTAGGTAAACACATGAGTAGAAGGGTGCGATCAGAAAAGCCTAGTCAGTCCAATATATCCTACATTGCATCTGTATTTTGCTTTATTGGACATATAAAAAGCTCATAAATTTAATTCCAATATATTCAACACCAATAGACCTATTGAGAGAAAATCCCAGTTAAGTTTGTCCTCATATCTCAGCTTTGGGATGAGATAGGCTGAAAATAATCACACCTTTGTGTAAGTCAGGACCTGCCTAATCAACACCGTGAGTTTGGAAGAAATCTGAGACGGTCAAAAATTGAGTCTAAAAAACCACAAAGGGGTACCCCTTACTGTTTTTTTGGGTGAAATATGTGACCTCCTCAGATCTTCTTCAAACCCACACCGTGTGTCAGAGAGGTCCTGACAAAGACAGTGGTGTGGCAATTGTTGCCCTATCACATCCCAAAGCTGAGATATAGGGACATGTTGTGCTGCATAAAATGTATAACTGTAAATTTCGTGATGGGGTTCCTACTTCCAGTGAAGCTAGGTAAACACATGAGTAGAAGGGTGCGATCAGAAAAGCCTAGTCAGTCCAATATATCCTACATTGCATCTGTATTTTGCTTTATTGGACATATAAAAAGCTCATAAATTTAATTCCAATATATTCAACACCAATAGACCTCTTGAGAGAAATTCCCAGTTAAGTTTGTCCTCATATCTCAGCTTTGGGATGAGATAGGCTGAAAATAATCACACCTTTGTGTAAGTCAGGACCTGCCTAATCAACACCGTGAGTTTGGAAGAAATCTGAGACGGTCATAAATTGAGTCTAAAAAACACAAAGGGGTACCCCTTAGTGTTTTTTTGGGTGAAATATGTGACCTCCTCAGCTCTTCTTCAAACCCACACCATGTGTCAGAGAGGTCCTGACGAAGACAGTGGTGTGGTAAATTTTGCCCTACCACATCCCAAAGCTGACATATAGGGACATGTTGTGCTGCATAAAATGTATAACTGTAAATTTCATGATGGGATTCCTACTTCCAGTAAAGCTAGGTAAACACATGAGTAGAAGGGTGCGATCAGAAAAGCCTAGTCAGTCCAATATATCCTACATTGCATCTGTATTTTGCTTTATTGGACATATAAAAAGCTCATAAATTTAATTCCAATATATTCAACACCAATAGACCTATTGAGAGAAATTCCCAGTTAAGTTTGTCCTCATATCTCAGCTTTGGGATGAGATAGGCTGAAAATAATCACACCTTTGTGTAAGTCAGGACCTGCCTAATCAACACCGTGAGTTTGGAAGAAATCTGAGACGGTCAAAAATTGAGTCTAAAAAAACACAAAGGGGTACCCCTTACTGTTTTTTTGGGTGAAATATGTGACCTCCTCAGATCTTCTTCAAACCCACACCGTGTGTCAGAGAGGTCCTGACAAAGACAGTGGTGTGGTAATTGTTGCCCTATCACATCCCAAAGCTGAGATATAGGGACATGTTGTGCTGCATAAAATGTATAACTGTAAATTTCGTGATGGGGTTCCTACTTCCAGTGAAGCTAGGTAAACACATGAGTAGAAGGGTGCGATCAGAAAAGCCTAGTCAGTCCAATATATCCTACATTGCATCTGTATTTTGCTTTATTGGACATATAAAAAGCTCATAAATTTAATTCCAATATATTCAACACCAATAGACCTATTGAGAGAAATTCCCAGTTAAGTTTGTCCTCATATCTCAGCTTTGGGATGAGATAGGCTGAAAATAATCACACCTTTGTGTAAGTCAGGACCTGCCTAATCAACACCGTGAGTTTGGAAGAAATCTGAGACGGTCAAAAATTGAGTCTAAAAAACACAAAGGGGTACCCCTTAGTGTTTTTTTGGGTGAAATATGTGACCTCCTCAGATCTTCTTCAAACCCACACCGTGTGTCAGAGAGGTCCTGACAAAGACAGTGGTGTGGTAATTGTTGCCCTATCACATCCCAAAGCTGAGATATAGGGACATGTTGTGCTGCATAAAATGTATAACTGTAAATTTCATGATGGGATTCCTACTTCCAGTGAAGCTAGGTAAACACATGAGTAGAAGGGTGCGATCAGAAAAGCCTAGTCAGTCCAATATAACCTACATTGCATCTGTATTTTGCTTTATTGGACGTATAAAAAGCTCATAAATTTAATTCCAATATATTCAACACCAATAAACCTATTGAGAGAAAATCCCAGTTAAGTTTGTCCTCATATCTCAGCTTTGGGATGAGATAGGCTGAAAATAATCACACCTTTGTGTAAGTCAGGACCTGCCTAATCAACACCGTGAGTTTGGAAGAAATCTGAGACGGTCAAAAATTGAGTCTACAAAAACACAAAGGGGTACCCCTTAGTGTTTTTTTGGGTGAAATATGTGACCTCCTCAGATCTTCTTCAAACCCACACCGTGTGTCAGAGAGATCCTGACAAAGACAGTGGTGTGGTAATTGTTGCCCTATCACATCCCAAAGCTGAGATATAGGGACATGTTGTGCTGCATAAAATGTATAACTGTAAATTTCATGATGGGATTCCTACTTCCAGTGAAGCTAGGTAAACACATGAGTAGAAGGGTGCGATCAGAAAAGCCTAGTCAGTCCAATATATCCTACATTGCATCTGTATTTTGCTTTATTGGACATATAAAAAGCTCATACATTTAATTCCAATATATTCAACACCAATAGACCTATTGAGAGAAATTCCTAGTTAAGTTTGTCCTCATATCTCAGCTTTGGGATGAGATAGGCTGAAAATAATCACACCTTTGTGTAAGTCAGGACCTGCCTAATCAACACCGTGAGTTTGGAAGAAATCTGAGACGGTCAAAAATTGAGTCTAAAAAAACACAAAGGGGTACCCCTTACTGTTTTTTTGGGTGAAATATGTGACCTCCTCAGATCTTCTTCAAACCCACACCGTGTGTCAGAGAGGTCCTGACAAAGACAGTGGTGTGGCAATTGTTGCCCTATCACATCCCAAAGCTGAGATATAGGGACATGTTGTGCTGCATAAAATGTATAACTGTAAATTTCATGATGGGATTCCTACTTCCAGTGAAGCTAGGTAAACACATGAGTAGAAGGGTGCGATCAGAAAAGCCTAGTCAGTCCAATATATCCTACATTGCATCTGTATTTTGCTTTATTGGACATATAAAAAGCTCATAAATTTAATTCCAATATATTCAACACCAATAGACCTATTGAGAGAAAATCCCAGTTAAGTTTGTCCTCATATCTCAGCTTTGGGATGAGATAGGCTGAAAATAATCACACCTTTGTGTAAGTCAGGACCTGCCTAATCAACACCGTGAGTTTGGAAGAAATCTGAGACGGTCAAAAATTGAGTCTAAAAAACCACAAAGGGGTACCCCTTACTGTTTTTTTGGGTGAAATATGTGACCTCCTCAGATCTTCTTCAAACCCACACCGTGTGTCAGAGAGGTCCTGACAAAGACAGTGGTGTGGTAATTGTTGCCCTATCACATCCCAAAGCTGAGATATAGGGACATGTTGTGCTGCATAAAATGTATAACTGTAAATTTCGTGATGGGGTTCCTACTTCCAGTGAAGCTAGGTAAACACATGAGTAGAAGGGTGCGATCAGAAAAGCCTAGTCAGTCCAATATATCCTACATTGCATCTGTATTTTGCTTTATTGGACATATAAAAAGCTCATAAATTTAATTCCAATATATTCAACACCAATAGACCTCTTGAGAGAAATTCCCAGTTAAGTTTGTCCTCATATCTCAGCTTTGGGATGAGATAGGCTGAAAATAATCACACCTTTGTGTAAGTCAGGACCTGCCTAATCAACACCGTGAGTTTGGAAGAAATCTGAGACGGTCATAAATTGAGTCTAAAAAACACAAAGGGGTACCCCTTAGTGTTTTTTTGGGTGAAATATGTGACCTCCTCAGCTCTTCTTCAAACCCACACCATGTGTCAGAGAGGTCCTGACGAAGACAGTGGTGTGGTAAATTTTGCCCTACCACATCCCAAAGCTGACATATAGGGACATGTTGTGCTGCATAAAATGTATAACTGTAAATTTCATGATGGGATTCCTACTTCCAGTAAAGCTAGGTAAACACATGAGTAGAAGGGTGCGATCAGAAAAGCCTAGTCAGTCCAATATATCCTACATTGCATCTGTATTTTGCTTTATTGGACATATAAAAAGCTCATAAATTTAATTCCAATATATTCAACACCAATAGACCTATTGAGAGAAATTCCCAGTTAAGTTTGTCCTCATATCTCAGCTTTGGGATGAGATAGGCTGAAAATAATCACACCTTTGTGTAAGTCAGGACCTGCCTAATCAACACCGTGAGTTTGGAAGAAATCTGAGACGGTCAAAAATTGAGTCTAAAAAAACACAAAGGGGTACCCCTTACTGTTTTTTTGGGTGAAATATGTGACCTCCTCAGATCTTCTTCAAACCCACACCGTGTGTCAGAGAGGTCCTGACAAAGACAGTGGTGTGGTAATTGTTGCCCTATCACATCCCAAAGCTGAGATATAGGGACATGTTGTGCTGCATAAAATGTATAACTGTAAATTTCGTGATGGGGTTCCTACTTCCAGTGAAGCTAGGTAAACACATGAGTAGAAGGGTGCGATCAGAAAAGCCTAGTCAGTCCAATATATCCTACATTGCATCTGTATTTTGCTTTATTGGACATATAAAAAGCTCATAAATTTAATTCCAATATATTCAACACCAATAGACCTATTGAGAGAAATTCCCAGTTAAGTTTGTCCTCATATCTCAGCTTTGGGATGAGATAGGCTGAAAATAATCACACCTTTGTGTAAGTCAGGACCTGCCTAATCAACACCGTGAGTTTGGAAGAAATCTGAGACGGTCAAAAATTGAGTCTAAAAAACACAAAGGGGTACCCCTTAGTGTTTTTTTGGGTGAAATATGTGACCTCCTCAGATCTTCTTCAAACCCACACCGTGTGTCAGAGAGGTCCTGACAAAGACAGTGGTGTGGTAATTGTTGCCCTATCACATCCCAAAGCTGAGATATAGGGACATGTTGTGCTGCATAAAATGTATAACTGTAAATTTCATGATGGGATTCCTACTTCCAGTGAAGCTAGGTAAACACATGAGTAGAAGGGTGCGATCAGAAAAGCCTAGTCAGTCCAATATAACCTACATTGCATCTGTATTTTGCTTTATTGGACGTATAAAAAGCTCATAAATTTAATTCCAATATATTCAACACCAATAAACCTATTGAGAGAAAATCCCAGTTAAGTTTGTCCTCATATCTCAGCTTTGGGATGAGATAGGCTGAAAATAATCACACCTTTGTGTAAGTCAGGACCTGCCTAATCAACACCGTGAGTTTGGAAGAAATCTGAGACGGTCAAAAATTGAGTCTACAAAAACACAAAGGGGTACCCCTTAGTGTTTTTTTGGGTGAAATATGTGACCTCCTCAGATCTTCTTCAAACCCACACCGTGTGTCAGAGAGATCCTGACAAAGACAGTGGTGTGGTAATTGTTGCCCTATCACATCCCAAAGCTGAGATATAGGGACATGTTGTGCTGCATAAAATGTATAACTGTAAATTTCATGATGGGATTCCTACTTCCAGTGAAGCTAGGTAAACACATGAGTAGAAGGGTGCGATCAGAAAAGCCTAGTCAGTCCAATATATCCTACATTGCATCTGTATTTTGCTTTATTGGACATATAAAAAGCTCATACATTTAATTCCAATATATTCAACACCAATAGACCTATTGAGAGAAATTCCCAGTTAAGTTTGTCCTCATATCTCAGCTTTGGGATGAGATAGGCTGAAAATAATCACACCTTTGTGTAAGTCAGGACCTGCCTAATCAACACCGTGAGTTTGGAAGAAATCTGAGACGGTCAAAAATTGAGTCTAAAAAAACACAAAGGGGTACCCCTTACTGTTTTTTTGGGTGAAATATGTGACCTCCTCAGATCTTCTTCAAACCCACACCGTGTGTCAGAGAGGTCCTGACAAAGACAGTGGTGTGGCAATTGTTGCCCTATCACATCCCAAAGCTGAGATATAGGGACATGTTGTGCTGCATAAAATGTATAACTGTAAATTTCATGATGGGATTCCTACTTCCAGTGAAGCTAGGTAAACACATGAGTAGAAGGGTGCGATCAGAAAAGCCTAGTCAGTCCAATATATCCTACATTGCATCTGTATTTTGCTTTATTGGACATATAAAAAGCTCATAAATTTAATTCCAATATATTCAACACCAATAGACCTATTGAGAGAAAATCCCAGTTAAGTTTGTCCTCATATCTCAGCTTTGGGATGAGATAGGCTGAAAATAATCACACCTTTGTGTAAGTCAGGACCTGCCTAATCAACACCGTGAGTTTGGAAGAAATCTGAGACGGTCAAAAATTGAGTCTAAAAAACCACAAAGGGGTACCCCTTACTGTTTTTTTGGGTGAAATATGTGACCTCCTCAGATCTTCTTCAAACCCACACCGTGTGTCAGAGAGGTCCTGACAAAGACAGTGGTGTGGTAATTGTTGCCCTATCACATCCCAAAGCTGAGATATAGGGACATGTTGTGCTGCATAAAATGTATAACTGTAAATTTCGTGATGGGGTTCCTACTTCCAGTGAAGCTAGGTAAACACATGAGTAGAAGGGTGCGATCAGAAAAGCCTAGTCAGTCCAATATATCCTACATTGCATCTGTATTTTGCTTTATTGGACATATAAAAAGCTCATAAATTTAATTCCAATATATTCAACACCAATAGACCTCTTGAGAGAAATTCCCAGTTAAGTTTGTCCTCATATCTCAGCTTTGGGATGAGATAGGCTGAAAATAATCACACCTTTGTGTAAGTCAGGACCTGCCTAATCAACACCGTGAGTTTGGAAGAAATCTGAGACGGTCATAAATTGAGTCTAAAAAACACAAAGGGGTACCCCTTAGTGTTTTTTTGGGTGAAATATGTGACCTCCTCAGCTCTTCTTCAAACCCACACCATGTGTCAGAGAGGTCCTGACGAAGACAGTGGTGTGGTAAATTTTGCTCTACCACATCCCAAAGCTGACATATAGGGACATGTTGTGCTGCATAAAATGTATAACTGTAAATTTCATGATGGGATTCCTACTTCCAGTAAAGCTAGGTAAACACATGAGTAGAAGGGTGCGATCAGAAAAGCCTAGTCAGTCCAATATATCCTACATTGCATCTGTATTTTGCTTTATTGGACATATAAAAAGCTCATAAATTTAATTCCAATATATTCAACACCAATAGACCTATTGAGAGAAATTCCCAGTTAAGTTTGTCCTCATATCTCAGCTTTGGGATGAGATAGGCTGAAAATAATCACACCTTTGTGTAAGTCAGGACCTGCCTAATCAACACCGTGAGTTTGGAAGAAATCTGAGACGGTCAAAAATTGAGTCTAAAAAAACACAAAGGGGTACCCCTTACTGTTTTTTTGGGTGAAATATGTGACCTCCTCAGATCTTCTTCAAACCCACACCGTGTGTCAGAGAGGTCCTGACAAAGACAGTGGTGTGGTAATTGTTGCCCTATCACATCCCAAAGCTGAGATATAGGGACATGTTGTGCTGCATAAAATGTATAACTGTAAATTTCGTGATGGGGTTCCTACTTCCAGTGAAGCTAGGTAAACACATGAGTAGAAGGGTGCGATCAGAAAAGCCTAGTCAGTCCAATATATCCTACATTGCATCTGTATTTTGCTTTATTGGACATATAAAAAGCTCATAAATTTAATTCCAATATATTCAACACCAATAGACCTCTTGAGAGAAATTCCCAGTTAAGTTTGTCCTCATATCTCAGCTTTGGGATGAGATAGGCTGAAAATAATCACACCTTTGTGTAAGTCAGGACCTGCCTAATCAACACCGTGAGTTTGGAAGAAATCTGAGACGGTCATAAATTGAGTCTAAAAAACACAAAGGGGTACCCCTTAGTGTTTTTTTGGGTGAAATATGTGACCTCCTCAGCTCTTCTTCAAACCCACACCATGTGTCAGAGAGGTCCTGACGAAGACAGTGGTGTGGTAAATTTTGCTCTACCACATCCCAAAGCTGACATATAGGGACATGTTGTGCTGCATAAAATGTATAACTGTAAATTTCATGATGGGATTCCTACTTCCAGTAAAGCTAGGTAAACACATGAGTAGAAGGGTGCGATCAGAAAAGCCTAGTCAGTCCAATATATCCTACATTGCATCTGTATTTTGCTTTATTGGACATATAAAAAGCTCATAAATTTAATTCCAATATATTCAACACCAATAGACCTATTGAGAGAAATTCCCAGTTAAGTTTGTCCTCATATCTCAGCTTTGGGATGAGATAGGCTGAAAATAATCACACCTTTGTGTAAGTCAGGACCTGCCTAATCAACACCGTGAGTTTGGAAGAAATCTGAGACGGTCAAAAATTGAGTCTAAAAAAACACAAAGGGGTACCCCTTACTGTTTTTTTGGGTGAAATATGTGACCTCCTCAGATCTTCTTCAAACCCACACCGTGTGTCAGAGAGGTCCTGACAAAGACAGTGGTGTGGTAATTGTTGCCCTATCACATCCCAAAGCTGAGATATAGGGACATGTTGTGCTGCATAAAATGTATAACTGTAAATTTCGTGATGGGGTTCCTACTTCCAGTGAAGCTAGGTAAACACATGAGTAGAAGGGTGCGATCAGAAAAGCCTAGTCAGTCCAATATATCCTACATTGCATCTGTATTTTGCTTTATTGGACATATAAAAAGCTCATAAATTTAATTCCAATATATTCAACACCAATAGACCTATTGAGAGAAATTCCCAGTTAAGTTTGTCCTCATATCTCAGCTTTGGGATGAGATAGGCTGAAAATAATCACACCTTTGTGTAAGTCAGGACCTGCCTAATCAACACCGTGAGTTTGGAAGAAATCTGAGACGGTCAAAAATTGAGTCTAAAAAACACAAAGGGGTACCCCTTAGTGTTTTTTTGGGTGAAATATGTGACCTCCTCAGCTCTTCTTCAAACCCACACCGTGTGTCAGAGAGGTCCTGACGAAGACAGTGGTGTGGTAAATTTTGCCCTACCACATCCCAAAGCTGACATATAGGGACATGTTGTGCTGCATAAAATGTATAACTGTAAATTTCATGATGGGATTCCTACTTCCAGTGAAGCTAGGTAAACACATG
The DNA here is from genome assembly GCF_029633855.1 of Hoplias malabaricus. NCBI lineage: Eukaryota > Metazoa > Chordata > Actinopteri > Characiformes > Erythrinidae > Hoplias > Hoplias malabaricus. The sequence continues at coordinate 67,137 of NW_027100817.1, forward strand.
AGTAGAAGGGTGCGATCAGAAAAGCCTAGTCAGTCCAATATATCCTACATTGCATCTGTATTTTGCTTTATTGGACATATAAAAAGCTCATAAATTTAATTCCAATATATTCAACACCAATAGACCTATTGAGAGAAATTCCCAGTTAAGTTTGTCCTCATATCTCAGCTTTGGGATGAGATAGGCTGAAAATAATCACACCTTTGTGTAAGTCAGGACCTGCCTAATCAACACCGTGAGTTTGGAAGAAATCTGAGACGGTCAAAAATTGAGTCTAAAAAAACACAAAGGGGTACCCCTTACTGTTTTTTTGGGTGAAATATGTGACCTCCTCAGATCTTCTTCAAACCCACACCGTGTGTCAGAGAGGTCCTGACAAAGACAGTGGTGTGGTAATTGTTGCCCTATCACATCCCAAAGCTGAGATATAGGGACATGTTGTGCTGCATAAAATGTATAACTGTAAATTTCATGATGGGATTCCTACTTCCAGTGAAGCTAGGTAAACACATGAGTAGAAGGGTGCGATCAGAAAAGCCTAGTCAGTCCAATATATCCTACATTGCATCTGTATTTTGCTTTATTGGACATATAAAAAGCTCATACATTTAATTCCAATATATTCAACACCAATAGACCTATTGAGAGAAAATCCCAGTTAAGTTTGTCCTCATATCTCAGCTTTGGGATGAGATAGGCTGAAAATAATCACACCTTTGTGTAAATCAGGACCTGCCTAATCAACACTGTGAGTTTGGAAGAAATTTGAGACGGTCAAAAATTGAGTCTAAAAAACACAAAGGGGTACCCCTTAGTGTTTTTTTGGGTGAAATATGTGACCTCCTCAGATCTTCTTCAAACCCACACCGTCTGTCAGAGAGGTCCTGACGAAGACAGTGGTGTGGTAAATTTTGCCCTACCACATCCCAAAGCTGAGATATAGGGACATGTTTTGCTGCATGAAATGTATAACTGTAAATTTCATGATGGGATTCCTACTTCCAGTGAAGCTAGGTAAACACAAGAGTAGGTGGGTGCGATCAGAAAAGCCTAGTCAGTCCAATATATCCTACATTGCATCTGTATTTTGCTTTATTGGACGTATAAAAAGCTCATAAATTTAATTCCAATATATTCAACACCAAGAGACCTATTGAGAGAAAATCCCAGTTAAGTTTGTCCTCATATCTTAGCTTTGGGATGAGATAGGCTGAAAATAATCACACCTTTGTGTAAATCAGGACCTGCCTAATCAACACTGTGAGTTTGGAAGAAATCTGAGACGGTCAAAAATTGAGTCTAAAAAAACACAAAGGGGTACCCCTTAGTGTTTTTTTGGGTGAAATATGTGACCTCCTCAGCTCTTCTTCAAACCCACACCGTGTGTCAGAGAGGTCCTGACGAAGACAGTGGTGTGGTAAATTTTGCCCTACCACATCCCAAAGCTGAGATATAGGGACATGTTTTGCTGCATGAAATGTATAACTGTAAATTTCATGATGGGATTCCTACTTCCAGTGAAGCTAGGTAAACACAAGAGTAGGTGGGTGCGATCAGAAAAGCCTAGTCAGTCCAATATATCCTACATTGCATCTGTATTTTGCTTTATTGGACATATAAAAAGCTCATAAATTTAATTCCAATATATTCAACACCAATAGACCTATTGAGAGAAAATCCCAGTTAAGTTTGTCCTCATATCTCAGCTTTGGGATGAGATAGGCTGAAAATAATCACACCTTTGTGTAAGTCAGGACCTGCCTAATCAACACCGTGAGTTTGGAAGAAATCTGAGACGGTCAAAAATTGAGTCTAAAAAAACACAAAGGGGTACCCCTTACTGTTTTTTTGGGTGAAATATGTGACCTCCTCAGATCTTCTTCAAACCCACACCGTGTGTCAGAGAGGTCCTGACAAAGACAGTGGTGTGGTATTTGTTGCCCTATCACATCCCAAAGCTGAGATATAGGGACATGTTGTGCTGCATAAAATGTATAACTGTAAATTTCGTGATGGGGTTCCTACTTCCAGTGAAGCTAGGTAAACACATGAGTAGAAGGGTGCGATCAGAAAAGCCTAGTCAGCCCAATATATCCTACATTGCATCTGTATTTTGCTTTATTGGACATATAAAAAGCTCATAAATTTAATTCCAATATATTCAACACCAATAGACCTATTGAGAGAAATTCCCAGTTAAGTTTGTCCTCATATCTCAGCTTTGGGATGAGATAGGCTGAAAATAATCACACCTTTGTGTAAGTCAGGACCTGCCTAATCAACACCGTGAGTTTGGAAGAAATCTGAGACGGTCAAAAATTGAGTCTAAAAAAACACAAAGGGGTACCCCTTAGTGTTTTTTTGGGTGAAATATGTGACCTCCTCAGATCTTCTTCAAACCCACACCGTGTGTCAGAGAGGTCCTGACAAAGACAGTGGTGTGGTAATTGTTGCCCTATCACATCCCAAAGCTGAGATATAGGGACATGTTGTGCTGCATAAAATGTATAACTGTAAATTTCATGATGGGATTCCTACTTCCAGTGAAGCTAGGTAAACACATGAGTAGAAGGGTGCGATCAGAAAAGCCTAGTCAGTCCAATATATCCTACATTGCATCTGTATTTTGCTTTATTGGACATATAAAAAGCTCATAAATTTAATTCCAATATATTCAACACCAATAGACCTATTGAGAGAAAATCCCAGTTAAGTTTGTCCTCATATCTCAGCTTTGGGATGAGATAGGCTGAAAATAATCACACCTTTGTGTAAATCAGGACCTGCCTAATCAACACTTTGAGTTTGGAAGAAATCTGAGACGGTCAAAAATTGAGTCTAAAAAAACACAAAGGGGTACCCCTTAGTGTTTTTTTGGGTGAAATATGTGACCTCCTCAGCTCTTCTTCAAACCCACACCGTGTGTCAGAGAGGTCCTGACGAAGACAGTGGTGTGGTAAATTTTGCCCTACCACATCCCAAAGCTGAGATATAGGGACATGTTTTGCTGCATGAAATGTATAACTGTAAATTTCATGATGGGATTCCTACTTCCAGTGAGGCTAGGTAAACACAAGAGTAGGTGGGTGCGATCAGAAAAGCCTAGTCAGTCCAATATATCCTACATTGCATCTGTATTTTGCTTTATTGGACATATAAAAAGCTCATAAATTTAATTCCAATATATTCAACACCAATAGACCTATTGAGAGAAAATCCCAGTTAAGTTTGTCCTCATATCTCAGCTTTGGGATGAGATAGGCTGAAAATAATCACACCTTTGTGTAAGTCAGGACCTGCCTAATCAACACCGTGAGTTTGGAAGAAATCTGAGATGGTCAAAAATTGAGTCTAAAAAAACACAAAGGGGTACCCCTTACTGTTTTTTTGGGTGAAATATGTGACCTCCTCAGATCTTCTTCAAACCCACACCGTGTGTCAGAGAGGTCCTGACAAAGACAGTGGTGTGGTAATTGTTGCCCTATCACATCCCAAAGCTGAGATATAGGGACATGTTGTGCTGCATAAAATGTATAACTGTAAATTTCGTGATGGGGTTCCTACTTCCAGTGAAGCTAGGTAAACACATGAGTAGAAGGGTGCGATCAGAAAAGCCTAGTCAGTCCAATATATCCTACATTGCATCTGTATTTTGCTTTATTGGACATATAAAAAGCTCATAAATTTAATTCCAATATATTCAACACCAATAGACCTATTGAGAGAAATTCCCAGTTAAGTTTGTCCTCATATCTCAGCTTTGGGATGAGATAGGCTGAAAATAATCACACCTTTGTGTAAGTCAGGACCTGCCTAATCAACACCGTGAGTTTGGAAGAAATCTGAGACGGTCAAAAATTGAGTCTAAAAAACACAAAGGGGTACCCCTTAGTGTTTTTTTGGGTGAAATATGTGACCTCCTCAGCTCTTCTTCAAACCCACACCGTGTGTCAGAGAGGTCCTGACGAAGACAGTGGTGTGGTAAATTTTGCCCTATCACATCCCAAAGCTGAGATATAGGGACATGTTTTGCTGCATGAAATGTATAACTGTAAATTTCATGATGGGATTCCTACTTCCAGTGAAGCTAGGTAAACACAAGAGTAGGTGGGTGCGATCAGAAAAGCCTAGTCAGTCCAATATATCCTACATTATATGTGTATTTTGCTTTCTTGGACGTATAAAAAGCTCATAAATTTAATTCCAATATATTCAATACCAATAAACCTATTGAGAGAAATTCCCAGTTAAGTTTGTCCTCATATCTCAGCTTTGGGATGAGATAGGCTGAAAATAATCACACCTTTGTGTAAGTCAGGACCTGCCTAATCAACACCGTGAGTTTGGAAGAAATCTGAGACGGTCAAAAATTGAGTCTAAAAAACACAAAGGGGTACCACTTAGTGTTTTTTTGGGTGAAATATGTGACCTCCTCAGCTCTTCTTCAAACCCACACCGTGTGTCAGAGAGGTCCTGACGAAGACAGTGGTGTGGTAAATTTTGCCCTACCACATCCCAAAGCTGAGATATAGGGACATGTTTTGCTGCATGAAATGTATAACTGTAAATTTCATGATGGGATTCCTACTTCCAGTGAAGCTAGGTAAACACAAGAGTAGGTGGGTGCAATCAGAAAAGCCTAGCCAGTCCAATATATCCTACATTGCATGTGTATTTTGCTTTATTGGACGTATAAAAAGCTCATAAATTTAATTCCAATATATTCAACACCAATAAACCTATTGAGAGAAATTCCCAGTTAAGTTTGTCCTCATATCTCAGCTTTGGGATGAGATAGGCTGAAAATAATCACACCTTTGTGTAAGTCAGGACCTGCCTAATCAACACCGTGAGTTTGGAAGAAATCTGAGACGGTCAAAAATTCAGTCTATAAAACACAAAGGGGTACCCCTTAGTGTGTTTTTTGGGTGAAAATTGTGACCTCCTCAGCTCTTCTTCAAACCCACACCGTGTGTCAGAAAGGTCCTGACGAAGACAGTGGTGTGGTAAATTTTGCCCTACCACATCCCAAAGCTGAGATATAGGGACATGTTGTGCTGCATAAAATGTATAACTGTAAATTTCGTGATGGGGTTCCTACTTCCAGTGAAGCTAGGTAAACACATGAGTAGAAGGGTGCGATCAGAAAAGCCTAGTCAGTCCAATATATCCTACATTGCATCTGTATTTTGCTTTATTGGACATATAAAAAGCTCATAAATTTAATTCCAATATATTCAACACCAATAGACCTATTGAGAGAAATTCCCAGTTAAGTTTGTCCTCATATTTCAGCTTTGGGATGAGATAGGCTGAACATAATCACACCTTTGTGTAAGTCAGGACCTGCCTAATCAACATCGTGAGTTTGGAAGAAATCTGAGACGGTCAAAAATTTAGTCTAAAAAAACACAAAGGGGTACCCCTTAGTGTTTTTTTGGGTGAAATATGTGACCTCCTCAGATCTTCTTCAAACCCACACCGTGTGTCAGAGAGGTCCTGACAAAGACAGTGGTGTGGTAATTGTTGCCCTATCACATCCCAAAGCTGAGATATAGGGACATGTTGTGCTGCATAAAATGTATAACTGTAAATTTCATGATGGGATTCCTACTTCCAGTGAAGCTAGGTAAACACATGAGTAGAAGGGTGCGATCAGAAAAGCCTAGTCAGTTCAATATATCCTACATTGCATCTGTATTTTGCTTTATTGGACGTATAAAAAGCTCATAAATTTAATTCCAATATATTCAACACCAATAAACCTATTGAGAGAAAATCCCAGTTAAGTTTGTCCTCATATCTCAGCTTTGGGATGAAATAGGCTGAAAATAATCACACCTTTGTGTAAGTCAGGACCTGCCTAATCAACACCGTGAGTTTGGAAGAAATCTGAGACGGTCAAAAATTGAGTCTAAAAAAACACAAAGGGGTACCCCTTAGTGTTTTTTTGGGTGAAATATGTGACCTCCTCAGATCTTCTTCAAACCCACACCGTGTGTCAGAGAGGTCCTGACGAAGACAGGGGTGTGGTAATTGTTGCCCTACCACATCCCAAAGCTAAGATATAGGGACATGTTGTGCTGCATAAAATGTATAACTGTAAATTTCATGATGGGATTCCTACTTCCAGTGAAGCTAGGTAAACACAAGAGTAGATGGGTGCGATCAGAAAAGCCTAGTCAGTCCAATATATCCTACATTGCATCTGTATTTTGCTTTATTGGACGTATAAAAAGCTCATAAATTTAATTCCAATATATTCAACACCAATAAACCTATTGAGAGAAATTCCCAGTTAAGTTTGTCCTCATATCTCAGCTTTGGGATGAGATAGGCTGAAAATAATCACACCTTTGTGTAAGTCAGGACCTGCCTAATCAACACCATGAGTTTGGAAGAAATCTGAGACGGTCAAAAATTGAGTCTAAAAAACACAAAGGGGTACCCCTTAGTGTGTTTTTTGGGTGAAATATGTGACCTCCTCAGCTCTTCTTCAAACCCACACCGTGTGTCAGAGAGGTCCTGACGAAGACAGTGGTGTGGTAAATTTTGCCCTACCACATCCCAAAGCTGAGATATAGGGACATGTTTTGCTGCATAAAATGTATAACTGTAAATTTCATGATGGGATTCCTACTTCCAGTGAAGCTAGGTAAACACAAGAGTAGGTGGGTGCAATCAGAAAAGCCTAGTCAGTCCAATATATCCTACATTGCATGTGTATTTTGCTTTATTGGACGTATAAAAAGCTCATAAATTTAATTCTAATATATTCAACACCAATAAACCTATTGAGAGAAATTCCCAGTTAAGTTTGTCCTCATATCTCAGCTTTGGGATGAGATAGGCTGAAAATAATCACACCTTTGTGTAAGTCAGGACCTGCCTAATCAACACCGTGAGTTTGGAAGAAATCTGAGACGGTCAAAAATTCAGTCTATAAAACACAAAGGGGTACCCCTTAGTGTGTTTTTTGGGTGAAAATTGTGACCTCCTCAGCTCTTCTTCAAACCCACACCGTGTGTCAGAAAGGTCCTGACGAAGACAGTGGTGTGGTAAATTTTGCCCTACCACATCCCAAAGCTGAGATATAGGGACATGTTGTGCTGCATAAAATGTATAACTGTAAATTTCGTGATGGGGTTCCTACTTCCAGTGAAGCTAGGTAAACACATGAGTAGAAGGGTGCGATCAGAAAAGCCTAGTCAGTCCAATATATCCTACATTGCATCTGTATTTTGCTTTATTGGACATATAAAAAGCTCATAAATTTAATTCCAATATATTCAACACCAATAGACCTATTGAGAGAAATTCCCAGTTAAGTTTGTCCTCATATCTCAGCTTTGGGATGAGATAGGCTGAAAATAATCACACCTTTGTGTAAGTCAGGACCTGCCTAATCAACACCGTGAGTTTGGAAGAAATCTGAGACGGTCAAAAATTGAGTCTAAAAAACACAAAGGGGTACCCCTTAGTGTTTTTTTGGGTGAAATATGTGACCTCCTCAGCTCTTCTTCAAACCCACACCGTGTGTCAGAGAGGTCCTGACGAAGACAGTGGTGTGGTAAATTTTCCCCTATCACATCCCAAAGCTGAGATATAGGGACATGTTTTGCTGCATGAAATGTATAACTGTAAATTTCATGATGGGATTCCTACTTCCAGTGAAGCTAGGTAAACACATGAGTAGAAGGGTGCGATCAGAAAAGCCTAGTCAGTCCAATATATCCTACATTGCATCTGTATTTTGCTTTATTGGACATATAAAAAGCTCATAAATTTAATTCCAATATATTCAACACCAATAGACCTATTGAGAGAAATTCCCAGTTAAGTTTGTCCTCATATCTCAGCTTTGGGATGAGATAGGCTGAAAATAATCACACCTTTGTGTAAGTCAGGACCTGCCTAATCAACACCGTGAGTTTGGAAGAAATCTGAGACGGTCAAAAATTGAGTCTAAAAAACACAAAGGGGTACCCCTTAGTGTTTTTTTGGGTGAAATATGTGACCTCCTCAGATCTTCTTCAAACCCACACCGTGTGTCAGAGAGGTCCTGACAAAGACAGTGGTGTGGTAATTGTTGCCCTATCACATCCCAAAGCTGAGATATAGGGACATGTTGTGCTGCATAAAATGTATAACTGTAAATTTCATGATGGGATTCCTACTTCCAGTGAAGCTAGGTAAACACATGAGTAGAAGGGTGCGATCAGAAAAGCCTAGTCAGTTCAATATATCCTACATTGCATCTGTATTTTGCTTTATTGGACGTATAAAAAGCTCATAAATTTAATTCCAATATATTCAACACCAATAAACCTATTGAGAGAAAATCCCAGTTAAGTTTGTCCTCATATCTCAGCTTTGGGATGAAATAGGCTGAAAATAATCACACCTTTGTGTAAGTCAGGACCTGCCTAATCAACACCGTGAGTTTGGAAGAAATCTGAGACGGTCAAAAATTGAGTCTAAAAAAACACAAAGGGGTACCCCTTAGTGTTTTTTTGGGTGAAATATGTGACCTCCTCAGATCTTCTTCAAACCCACACCGTGTGTCAGAGAGGTCCTGACGAAGACAGGGGTGTGGTAATTGTTGCCCTACCACATCCCAAAGCTAAGATATAGGGACATGTTGTGCTGCATAAAATGTATAACTGTAAATTTCATGATGGGATTCCTACTTCCAGTGAAGCTAGGTAAACACATGAGTAGATGGGTGCGATCAGAAAAGCCTAGTCAGTCCAATATATCCTACATTGCATCTGTATTTTGCTTTATTGGACGTATAAAAAGCTCATAAATTTAATTCCAATATATTCAACACCAATAAACCTATTGAGAGAAATTCCCAGTTAAGTTTGTCCTCATATCTCAGCTTTGGGATGAGATAGGCTGAAAATAATCACACCTTTGTGTAAGTCAGGACCTGCCTAATCAACACCATGAGTTTGGAAGAAATCTGAGACGGTCAAAAATTGAGTCTAAAAAACACAAAGGGGTACCCCTTAGTGTGTTTTTTGGGTGAAATATGTGACCTCCTCAGCTCTTCTTCAAACCCACACCGTGTGTCAGAGAGGTCCTGACGAAGACAGTGGTGTGGTAAATTTTGCCCTACCACATCCCAAAGCTGAGATATAGGGACATGTTTTGCTGCATAAAATGTATAACTGTAAATTTCATGATGGGATTCCTACTTCCAGTGAAGCTAGGTAAACACAAGAGTAGGTGGGTGCAATCAGAAAAGCCTAGTCAGTCCAATATATCCTACATTGCATGTGTATTTTGCTTTATTGGACGTATAAAAAGCTCATAAATTTAATTCCAATATATTCAACACCAATAAACCTATTGAGAGAAATTCCCAGTTAAGTTTGTCCTCATATCTCAGCTTTGGGATGAGATAGGCTGAAAATAATCACACCTTTGTGTAAGTCAGGACCTGCCTAATCAACACCGTGAGTTTGGAAGAAATCTGAGACGGTCAAAAATTCAGTCTATAAAACACAAAGGGGTACCCCTTAGTGTGTTTTTTGGGTGAAAATTGTGACCTCCTCAGCTCTTCTTCAAACCCACACCGTGTGTCAGAAAGGTCCTGACGAAGACAGTGGTGTGGTAAATTTTGCCCTACCACATCCCAAAGCTGAGATATAGGGACATGTTGTGCTGCATAAAATGTATAACTGTAAATTTCGTGATGGGGTTCCTACTTCCAGTGAAGCTAGGTAAACACATGAGTAGAAGGGTGCGATCAGAAAAGCCTAGTCAGTCCAATATATCCTACATTGCATCTGTATTTTGCTTTATTGGACATATAAAAAGCTCATAAATTTAATTCCAATATATTCAACACCAATAGACCTATTGAGAGAAATTCCCAGTTAAGTTTGTCCTCATATCTCAGCTTTGGGATGAGATAGGCTGAAAATAATCACACCTTTGTGTAAGTCAGGACCTGCCTAATCAACACCGTGAGTTTGGAAGAAATCTGAGACGGTCAAAAATTGAGTCTAAAAAACACAAAGGGGTACCCCTTAGTGTTTTTTTGGGTGAAATATGTGACCTCCTCAGCTCTTCTTCAAACCCACACCGTGTGTCAGAGAGGTCCTGACGAAGACAGTGGTGTGGTAAATTTTGCCCTATCACATCCCAAAGCTGAGATATAGGGACATGTTTTGCTGCATGAAATGTATAACTGTAAATTTCATGATGGGATTCCTACTTCCAGTGAAGCTAGGTAAACACATGAGTAGAAGGGTGCGATCAGAAAAGCCTAGTCAGTCCAATATATCCTACATTGCATCTGTATTTTGCTTTATTGGACATATAAAAAGCTCATAAATTTAATTCCAATATATTCAACACCAATAGACCTATTGAGAGAAATTCCCAGTTAAGTTTGTCCTCATATCTCAGCTTTGGGATGAGATAGGCTGAAAATAATCACACCTTTGTGTAAGTCAGGACCTGCCTAATCAACACCGTGAGTTTGGAAGAAATCTGAGACGGTCAAAAATTGAGTCTAAAAAACACAAAGGGGTACCCCTTAGTGTTTTTTTGGGTGAAATATGTGACCTCCTCAGATCTTCTTCAAACCCACACCGTGTGTCAGAGAGGTCCTGACAAAGACAGTGGTGTGGTAATTGTTGCCCTATCACATCCCAAAGCTGAGATATAGGGACATGTTGTGCTGCATAAAATGTATAACTGTAAATTTCATGATGGGATTCCTACTTCCAGTGAAGCTAGGTAAACACATGAGTAGAAGGGTGCGATCAGAAAAGCCTAGTCAGTTCAATATATCCTACATTGCATCTGTATTTTGCTTTATTGGACGTATAAAAAGCTCATAAATTTAATTCCAATATATTCAACACCAATAAACCTATTGAGAGAAAATCCCAGTTAAGTTTGTCCTCATATCTCAGCTTTGGGATGAAATAGGCTGAAAATAATCACACCTTTGTGTAAGTCAGGACCTGCCTAATCAACACCGTGAGTTTGGAAGAAATCTGAGACGGTCAAAAATTGAGTCTAAAAAAACACAAAGGGGTACCCCTTAGTGTTTTTTTGGGTGAAATATGTGACCTCCTCAGATCTTCTTCAAACCCACACCGTGTGTCAGAGAGGTCCTGACGAAGACAGGGGTGTGGTAATTGTTGCCCTACCACATCCCAAAGCTAAGATATAGGGACATGTTGTGCTGCATAAAATGTATAACTGTAAATTTCATGATGGGATTCCTACTTCCAGTGAAGCTAGGTAAACACAAGAGTAGATGGGTGCGATCAGAAAAGCCTAGTCAGTCCAATATATCCTACATTGCATCTGTATTTTGCTTTATTGGACGTATAAAAAGCTCATAAATTTAATTCCAATATATTCAACACCAATAAACCTATTGAGAGAAATTCCCAGTTAAGTTTGTCCTCATATCTCAGCTTTGGGATGAGATAGGCTGAAAATAATCACACCTTTGTGTAAGTCAGGACCTGCCTAATCAACACCATGAGTTTGGAAGAAATCTGAGACGGTCAAAAATTGAGTCTAAAAAACACAAAGGGGTACCCCTTAGTGTGTTTTTTGGGTGAAATATGTGACCTCCTCAGCTCTTCTTCAAACCCACACCGTGTGTCAGAGAGGTCCTGACGAAGACAGTGGTGTGGTAAATTTTGCCCTACCACATCCCAAAGCTGAGATATAGGGACATGTTTTGCTGCATAAAATGTATAACTGTAAATTTCATGATGGGATTCCTACTTCCAGTGAAGCTAGGTAAACACAAGAGTAGGTGGGTGCAATCAGAAAAGCCTAGTCAGTCCAATATATCCTACATTGCATGTGTATTTTGCTTTATTGGACGTATAAAAAGCTCATAAATTTAATTCCAATATATTCAACACCAATAAACCTATTGAGAGAAATTCCCAGTTAAGTTTGTCCTCATATCTCAGCTTTGGGATGAGATAGGCTGAAAATAATCACACCTTTGTGTAAGTCAGGACCTGCCTAATCAACACCGTGAGTTTGGAAGAAATCTGAGACGGTCAAAAATTCAGTCTATAAAACACAAAGGGGTACCCCTTAGTGTGTTTTTTGGGTGAAAATTGTGACCTCCTCAGCTCTTCTTCAAACCCACACCGTGTGTCAGAAAGGTCCTGACGAAGACAGTGGTGTGGTAAATTTTGCCCTACCACATCCCAAAGCTGAGATATAGGGACATGTTGTGCTGCATAAAATGTATAACTGTAAATTTCGTGATGGGGTTCCTACTTCCAGTGAAGCTAGGTAAACACATGAGTAGAAGGGTGCGATCAGAAAAGCCTAGTCAGTCCAATTTATCCTACATTGCATCTGTATTTTGCTTTATTGGACATATAAAAAGCTCATAAATTTAATTCCAATATATTCAACACCAATAGACCTATTGAGAGAAATTCCCAGTTAAGTTTGTCCTCATATCTCAGCTTTGGGATGAGATAGGCTGAAAATAATCACACCTTTGTGTAAGTCAGGACCTGCCTAATCAACACCGTGAGTTTGGAAGAAATCTGAGACGGTCAAAAATTGAGTCTAAAAAACACAAAGGGGTACCCCTTAGTGTTTTTTTGGGTGAAATATGTGACCTCCTCAGCTCTTCTTCAAACCCACACCGTGTGTCAGAGAGGTCCTGACGAAGACAGTGGTGTGGTAAATTTTGCCCTATCACATCCCAAAGCTGAGATATAGGGACATGTTTTGCTGCATGAAATGTATAACTGTAAATTTCATGATGGGATTCCTACTTCCAGTGAAGCTAGGTAAACACATGAGTAGAAGGGTGCGATCAGAAAAGCCTAGTCAGTCCAATATATCCTACATTGCATCTGTATTTTGCTTTATTGGACATATAAAAAGCTCATAAATTTAATTCCAATATATTCAACACCAATAGACCTATTGAGAGAAATTCCCAGTTAAGTTTGTCCTCATATCTCAGCTTTGGGATGAGATAGGCTGAAAATAATCACACCTTTGTGTAAGTCAGGACCTGCCTAATCAACACCGTGAGTTTGGAAGAAATCTGAGACGGTCAAAAATTGAGTCTAAAAAACACAAAGGGGTACCCCTTAGTGTGTTTTTTGGGTGAAATATGTGACCTCCTCAGCTCTTCTTCAAACCCACACCGTGTGTCAGAGAGGTCCTGACGAAGACAGTGGTGTGGTAAATTTTGCCCTACCACATCCCAAAGCTGAGATATAGGGACATGTTTTGCTGCATAAAATGTATAACTGTAAATTTCATGATGGGATTCCTACTTCCAGTGAAGCTAGGTAAACACAAGAGTAGGTGGGTGCAATCAGAAAAGCCTAGTCAGTCCAATATATCCTACATTGCATGTGTATTTTGCTTTATTGGACGTATAAAAAGCTCATAAATTTAATTCCAATATATTCAACACCAATAAACCTATTGAGAGAAATTCCCAGTTAAGTTTGTCCTCATATCTCAGCTTTGGGATGAGATAGGCTGAAAATAATCACACCTTTGTGTAAGTCAGGACCTGCCTAATCAACACCGTGAGTTTGGAAGAAATCTGAGATGGTCAAAAATTGAGTCTAAAAAAACACAAAGGGGTACCCCTTACTGTTTTTTTGGGTGAAATATGTGACCTCCTCAGATCTTCTTCAAACCCACACCGTGTGTCAGAGAGGTCCTGACAAAGACAGTGGTGTGGTAATTGTTGCCCTATCACATCCCAAAGCTGAGATATAGGGACATGTTGTGCTGCATAAAATGTATAACTGTAAATTTCGTGATGGGGTTCCTACTTCCAGTGAAGCTAGGTAAACACATGAGTAGAAGGGTGCGATCAGAAAAGCCTAGTCAGTCCAATATATCCTACATTGCATCTGTATTTTGCTTTATTGGACATATAAAAAGCTCATAAATTTAATTCCAATATATTCAACACCAATAGACCTATTGAGAGAAATTCCCAGTTAAGTTTGTCCTCATATCTCAGCTTTGGGATGAGATAGGCTGAAAATAATCACACCTTTGTGTAAGTCAGGACCTGCCTAATCAACACCGTGAGTTTGGAAGAAATCTGAGACGGTCAAAAATTGAGTCTAAAAAACACAAAGGGGTACCCCTTAGTGTTTTTTTGGGTGAAATATGTGACCTCCTCAGCTCTTCTTCAAACCCACACCGTGTGTCAGAGAGGTCCTGACGAAGACAGTGGTGTGGTAAATTTTGCCCTATCACATCCCAAAGCTGAGATATAGGGACATGTTTTGCTGCATGAAATGTATAACTGTAAATTTCATGATGGGATTCCTACTTCCAGTGAAGCTAGGTAAACACAAGAGTAGGTGGGTGCGATCAGAAAAGCCTAGTCAGTCCAATATATCCTACATTATATGTGTATTTTGCTTTCTTGGACGTATAAAAAGCTCATAAATTTAATTCCAATATATTCAATACCAATAAACCTATTGAGAGAAATTCCCAGTTAAGTTTGTCCTCATATCTCAGCTTTGGGATGAGATAGGCTGAAAATAATCACACCTTTGTGTAAGTCAGGACCTGCCTAATCAACACCGTGAGTTTGGAAGAAATCTGAGACGGTCAAAAATTGAGTCTAAAAAACACAAAGGGGTACCACTTAGTGTTTTTTTGGGTGAAATATGTGACCTCCTCAGCTCTTCTTCAAACCCACACCGTGTGTCAGAGAGGTCCTGACGAAGACAGTGGTGTGGTAAATTTTGCCCTACCACATCCCAAAGCTGAGATATAGGGACATGTTTTGCTGCATGAAATGTATAACTGTAAATTTCATGATGGGATTCCTACTTCCAGTGAAGCTAGGTAAACACAAGAGTAGGTGGGTGCAATCAGAAAAGCCTAGCCAGTCCAATATATCCTACATTGCATGTGTATTTTGCTTTATTGGACGTATAAAAAGCTCATAAATTTAATTCCAATATATTCAACACCAATAAACCTATTGAGAGAAATTCCCAGTTAAGTTTGTCCTCATATCTCAGCTTTGGGATGAGATAGGCTGAAAATAATCACACCTTTGTGTAAGTCAGGACCTGCCTAATCAACACCGTGAGTTTGGAAGAAATCTGAGACGGTCAAAAACTCAGTCTATAAAACACAAAGGGGTACCCCTTAGTGTGTTTTTTGGGTGAAAATTGTGACCTCCTCAGCTCTTCTTCAAACCCACACCGTGTGTCAGAAAGGTCCTGACGAAGACAGTGGTGTGGTAAATTTTGCCCTACCACATCCCAAAGCTGAGATATAGGGACATGTTGTGCTGCATAAAATGTATAACTGTAAATTTCGTGATGGGGTTCCTACTTCCAGTGAAGCTAGGTAAACACATGAGTAGAAGGGTGCGATCAGAAAAGCCTAGTCAGTCCAATATATCCTACATTGCATCTGTATTTTGCTTTATTGGACATATAAAAAGCTCATGAATTTAATTCCAATATATTCAACACCAATAGACCTATTGAGAGAAATTCCCAGTTAAGTTTGTCCTCATATTTCAGCTTTGGGATGAGATAGGCTGAACATAATCACACCTTTGTGTAAGTCAGGACCTGCCTAATCAACATCGTGAGTTTGGAAGAAATCTGAGACGGTCAAAAATTTAGTCTAAAAAAACACAAAGGGGTACCCCTTAGTGTTTTTTTGGGTGAAATATGTGACCTCCTCAGATCTTCTTCAAACCCACACCGTGTGTCAGAGAGGTCCTGACAAAGACAGTGGTGTGGTAATTGTTGCCCTATCACATCCCAAAGCTGAGATATAGGGACATGTTGTGCTGCATAAAATGTATAACTGTAAATTTCATGATGGGATTCCTACTTCCAGTGAAGCTAGGTAAACACATGAGTAGAAGGGTGCGATCAGAAAAGCCTAGTCAGTTCAATATATCCTACATTGCATCTGTATTTTGCTTTATTGGACGTATAAAAAGCTCATAAATTTAATTCCAATATATTCAACACCAATAAACCTATTGAGAGAAAATCCCAGTTAAGTTTGTCCTCATATCTCAGCTTTGGGATGAAATAGGCTGAAAATAATCACACCTTTGTGTAAGTCAGGACCTGCCTAATCAACACCGTGAGTTTGGAAGAAATCTGAGACGGTCAAAAATTGAGTCTAAAAAAACACAAAGGGGTACCCCTTAGTGTGTTTTTTGGGTGAAATATGTGACCTCCTCAGCTCTTCTTCAAACCCACACCGTGTGTCAGAGAGGTCCTGACGAAGACAGTGGTGTGGTAAATTTTGCCCTACCACATCCCAAAGCTGAGATATAGGGACATGTTTTGCTGCATAAAATGTATAACTGTAAATTTCATGATGGGATTCCTACTTCCAGTGAAGCTAGGTAAACACAAGAGTAGGTGGGTGCAATCAGAAAAGCCTAGTCAGTCCAATATATCCTACATTGCATGTGTATTTTGCTTTATTGGACGTATAAAAAGCTCATAAATTTAATTCCAATATATTCAACACCAATAAACCTATTGAGAGAAATTCCCAGTTAAGTTTGTCCTCATATCTCAGCTTTGGGATGAGATAGGCTGAAAATAATCACACCTTTGTGTAAGTCAGGACCTGCCTAATCAACACCGTGAGTTTGGAAGAAATCTGAGACGGTCAAAAATTCAGTCTATAAAACACAAAGGGGTACCCCTTAGTGTGTTTTTTGGGTGAAAATTGTGACCTCCTCAGCTCTTCTTCAAACCCACACCGTGTGTCAGAAAGGTCCTGACGAAGACAGTGGTGTGGTAAATTTTGCCCTACCACATCCCAAAGCTGAGATATAGGGACATGTTGTGCTGCATAAAATGTATAACTGTAAATTTCGTGATGGGGTTCCTACTTCCAGTGAAGCTAGGTAAACACATGAGTAGAAGGGTGCGATCAGAAAAGCCTAGTCAGTCCAATATATCCTACATTGCATCTGTATTTTGCTTTATTGGACATATAAAAAGCTCATAAATTTAATTCCAATATATTCAACACCAATAGACCTATTGAGAGAAATTCCCAGTTAAGTTTGTCCTCATATCTCAGCTTTGGGATGAGATAGGCTGAAAATAATCACACCTTTGTGTAAGTCAGGACCTGCCTAATCAACACCGTGAGTTTGGAAGAAATCTGAGACGGTCAAAAATTGAGTCTAAAAAACACAAAGGGGTACCCCTTAGTGTTTTTTTGGGTGAAATATGTGACCTCCTCAGCTCTTCTTCAAACCCACACCGTGTGTCAGAGAGGTCCTGACGAAGACAGTGGTGTGGTAAATTTTGCCCTATCACATCCCAAAGCTGAGATATAGGGACATGTTTTGCTGCATGAAATGTATAACTGTAAATTTCATGATGGGATTCCTACTTCCAGTGAAGCTAGGTAAACACATGAGTAGAAGGGTGCGATCAGAAAAGCCTAGTCAGTCCAATATATCCTACATTGCATCTGTATTTTGCTTTATTGGACATATAAAAAGCTCATAAATTTAATTCCAATATATTCAACACCAATAGACCTATTGAGAGAAATTCCCAGTTAAGTTTGTCCTCATATCTCAGCTTTGGGATGAGATAGGCTGAAAATAATCACACCTTTGTGTAAGTCAGGACCTGCCTAATCAACACCGTGAGTTTGGAAGAAATCTGAGACGGTCAAAAATTGAGTCTAAAAAACACAAAGGGGTACCCCTTAGTGTTTTTTTGGGTGAAATATGTGACCTCCTCAGATCTTCTTCAAACCCACACCGTGTGTCAGAGAGGTCCTGACGAAGACAGTGGTGTGGTAATTGTTGCCCTACCACATCCCAAAGCTGAGATATAGGGACATGTTTTGCTGCATAAAATGTATAACTGTAAATTTCATGATGGGATTCCTACTTCCAGTGAAGCTAGGTAAACACAAGAGTAGGTGGGTGCAATCAGAAAAGCCTAGTCAGTCCAATATATCCTACATTGCATGTGTATTTTGCTTTATTGGACGTATAAAAAGCTCATAAATTTAATTCCAATATATTCAACACCAATAAACCTATTGAGAGAAATTCCCAGTTAAGTTTGTCCTCATATCTCAGCTTTGGGATGAGATAGGCTGAAAATAATCACACCTTTGTGTAAGTCAGGACCTGCCTAATCAACACCGTGAGTTTGGAAGAAATCTGAGACGGTCAAAAATTCAGTCTATAAAACACAAAGGGGTACCCCTTAGTGTGTTTTTTGGGTGAAAATTGTGACCTCCTCAGCTCTTCTTCAAACCCACACCGTGTGTCAGAGAGGTCCTGACGAAGACAGTGGTGTGGTAAATTTTGCCCTACCACATCCCAAAGCTGAGATATAGGGACATGTTGTGCTGCATAAAATGTATAACTGTAAATTTCGTGATGGGGTTCCTACTTCCAGTGAAGCTAGGTAAACACATGAGTAGAAGGGTGCGATCAGAAAAGCCTAGTCAGTCCAATATATCCTACATTGCATCTGTATTTTGCTTTATTGGACATATAAAAAGCTCATAAATTTAATTCCAATATATTCAACACCAATAGACCTATTGAGAGAAATTCCCAGTTAAGTTTGTCCTCATATCTCAGCTTTGGGATGAGATAGGCTGAAAATAATCACACCTTTGTGTAAGTCAGGACCTGCCTAATCAACACCGTGAGTTTGGAAGAAATCTGAGACGGTCAAAAATTGAGTCTAAAAAACACAAAGGGGTACCCCTTAGTGTTTTTTTGGGTGAAATATGTGACCTCCTCAGCTCTTCTTCAAACCCACACCGTGTGTCAGAGAGGTCCTGACGAAGACAGTGGTGTGGTAAATTTTGCCCTATCACATCCCAAAGCTGAGATATAGGGACATGTTTTGCTGCATGAAATGTATAACTGTAAATTTCATGATGGGATTCCTACTTCCAGTGAAGCTAGGTAAACACATGAGTAGAAGGGTGCGATCAGAAAAGCCTAGTCAGTCCAATATATCCTACATTGCATCTGTATTTTGCTTTATTGGACATATAAAAAGCTCATAAATTTAATTCCAATATATTCAACACCAATAGACCTATTGAGAGAAATTCCCAGTTAAGTTTGTCCTCATATCTCAGCTTTGGGATGAGATAGGCTGAAAATAATCACACCTTTGTGTAAGTCAGGACCTGCCTAATCAACACCGTGAGTTTGGAAGAAATCTGAGACGGTCAAAAATTGAGTCTAAAAAACACAAAGGGGTACCCCTTAGTGTTTTTTTGGGTGAAATATGTGACCTCCTCAGATCTTCTTCAAACCCACACCGTGTGTCAGAGAGGTCCTGACAAAGACAGTGGTGTGGTAATTGTTGCCCTATCACATCCCAAAGCTGAGATATAGGGACATGTTGTGCTGCATAAAATGTATAACTGTAAATTTCATGATGGGATTCCTACTTCCAGTGAAGCTAGGTAAACACATGAGTAGAAGGGTGCGATCAGAAAAGCCTAGTCAGTTCAATATATCCTACATTGCATCTGTATTTTGCTTTATTGGACGTATAAAAAGCTCATAAATTTAATTCCAATATATTCAACACCAATAAACCTATTGAGAGAAAATCCCAGTTAAGTTTGTCCTCATATCTCAGCTTTGGGATGAAATAGGCTGAAAATAATCACACCTTTGTGTAAGTCAGGACCTGCCTAATCAACACCGTGAGTTTGGAAGAAATCTGAGACGGTCAAAAATTGAGTCTAAAAAAACACAAAGGGGTACCCCTTAGTGTTTTTTTGGGTGAAATATGTGACCTCCTCAGATCTTCTTCAAACCCACACCGTGTGTCAGAGAGGTCCTGACGAAGACAGGGGTGTGGTAATTGTTGCCCTACCACATCCCAAAGCTAAGATATAGGGACATGTTGTGCTGCATAAAATGTATAACTGTAAATTTCATGATGGGATTCCTACTTCCAGTGAAGCTAGGTAAACACAAGAGTAGATGGGTGCGATCAGAAAAGCCTAGTCAGTCCAATATATCCTACATTGCATCTGTATTTTGCTTTATTGGACGTATAAAAAGCTCATAAATTTAATTCCAATATATTCAACACCAATAAACCTATTGAGAGAAATTCCCAGTTAAGTTTGTCCTCATATCTCAGCTTTGGGATGAGATAGGCTGAAAATAATCACACCTTTGTGTAAGTCAGGACCTGCCTAATCAACACCATGAGTTTGGAAGAAATCTGAGACGGTCAAAAATTGAGTCTAAAAAACACAAAGGGGTACCCCTTAGTGTGTTTTTTGGGTGAAATATGTGACCTCCTCAGCTCTTCTTCAAACCCACACCGTGTGTCAGAGAGGTCCTGACGAAGACAGTGGTGTGGTAAATTTTGCCCTACCACATCCCAAAGCTGAGATATAGGGACATGTTTTGCTGCATAAAATGTATAACTGTAAATTTCATGATGGGATTCCTACTTCCAGTGAAGCTAGGTAAACACAAGAGTAGGTGGGTGCAATCAGAAAAGCCTAGTCAGTCCAATATATCCTACATTGCATGTGTATTTTGCTTTATTGGACGTATAAAAAGCTCATAAATTTAATTCCAATATATTCAACACCAATAAACCTATTGAGAGAAATTCCCAGTTAAGTTTGTCCTCATATCTCAGCTTTGGGATGAGATAGGCTGAAAATAATCACACCTTTGTGTAAGTCAGGACCTGCCTAATCAACACCGTGAGTTTGGAAGAAATCTGAGACGGTCAAAAATTCAGTCTATAAAACACAAAGGGGTACCCCTTAGTGTGTTTTTTGGGTGAAAATTGTGACCTCCTCAGCTCTTCTTCAAACCCACACCGTGTGTCAGAAAGGTCCTGACGAAGACAGTGGTGTGGTAAATTTTGCCCTACCACATCCCAAAGCTGAGATATAGGGACATGTTGTGCTGCATAAAATGTATAACTGTAAATTTCGTGATGGGGTTCCTACTTCCAGTGAAGCTAGGTAAACACATGAGTAGAAGGGTGCGATCAGAAAAGCCTAGTCAGTCCAATATATCCTACATTGCATCTGTATTTTGCTTTATTGGACATATAAAAAGCTCATAAATTTAATTCCAATATATTCAACACCAATAGACCTATTGAGAGAAATTCCCAGTTAAGTTTGTCCTCATATCTCAGCTTTGGGATGAGATAGGCTGAAAATAATCACACCTTTGTGTAAGTCAGGACCTGCCTAATCAACACCGTGAGTTTGGAAGAAATCTGAGACGGTCAAAAATTGAGTCTAAAAAACACAAAGGGGTACCCCTTAGTGTTTTTTTGGGTGAAATATGTGACCTCCTCAGCTCTTCTTCAAACCCACACCGTGTGTCAGAGAGGTCCTGACGAAGACAGTGGTGTGGTAAATTTTGCCCTATCACATCCCAAAGCTGAGATATAGGGACATGTTTTGCTGCATGAAATGTATAACTGTAAATTTCATGATGGGATTCCTACTTCCAGTGAAGCTAGGTAAACACATGAGTAGAAGGGTGCGATCAGAAAAGCCTAGTCAGTCCAATATATCCTACATTGCATCTGTATTTTGCTTTATTGGACATATAAAAAGCTCATAAATTTAATTCCAATATATTCAACACCAATAGACCTATTGAGAGAAATTCCCAGTTAAGTTTGTCCTCATATCTCAGCTTTGGGATGAGATAGGCTGAAAATAATCACACCTTTGTGTAAGTCAGGACCTGCCTAATCAACACCGTGAGTTTGGAAGAAATCTGAGACGGTCAAAAATTGAGTCTAAAAAACACAAAGGGGTACCCCTTAGTGTTTTTTTGGGTGAAATATGTGACCTCCTCAGATCTTCTTCAAACCCACACCGTGTGTCAGAGAGGTCCTGACGAAGACAGGGGTGTGGTAATTGTTGCCCTACCACATCCCAAAGCTAAGATATAGGGACATGTTGTGCTGCATAAAATGTATAACTGTAAATTTCATGATGGGATTCCTACTTCCAGTGAAGCTAGGTAAACACAAGAGTAGATGGGTGCGATCAGAAAAGCCTAGTCAGTCCAATATATCCTACATTGCATCTGTATTTTGCTTTATTGGACGTATAAAAAGCTCATAAATTTAATTCCAATATATTCAACACCAATAAACCTATTGAGAGAAATTCCCAGTTAAGTTTGTCCTCATATCTCAGCTTTGGGATGAGATAGGCTGAAAATAATCACACCTTTGTGTAAGTCAGGACCTGCCTAATCAACACCATGAGTTTGGAAGAAATCTGAGACGGTCAAAAATTGAGTCTAAAAAACACAAAGGGGTACCCCTTAGTGTGTTTTTTGGGTGAAATATGTGACCTCCTCAGCTCTTCTTCAAACCCACACCGTGTGTCAGAGAGGTCCTGACGAAGACAGTGGTGTGGTAAATTTTGCCCTACCACATCCCAAAGCTGAGATATAGGGACATGTTTTGCTGCATAAAATGTATAACTGTAAATTTCATGATGGGATTCCTACTTCCAGTGAAGCTAGGTAAACACAAGAGTAGGTGGGTGCAATCAGAAAAGCCTAGTCAGTCCAATATATCCTACATTGCATGTGTATTTTGCTTTATTGGACGTATAAAAAGCTCATAAATTTAATTCCAATATATTCAACACCAATAAACCTATTGAGAGAAATTCCCAGTTAAGTTTGTCCTCATATCTCAGCTTTGGGATGAGATAGGCTGAAAATAATCACACCTTTGTGTAAGTCAGGACCTGCCTAATCAACACCGTGAGTTTGGAAGAAATCTGAGACGGTCAAAAATTCAGTCTATAAAACACAAAGGGGTACCCCTTAGTGTGTTTTTTGGGTGAAAATTGTGACCTCCTCAGCTCTTCTTCAAACCCACACCGTGTGTCAGAAAGGTCCTGACGAAGACAGTGGTGTGGTAAATTTTGCCCTACCACATCCCAAAGCTGAGATATAGGGACATGTTGTGCTGCATAAAATGTATAACTGTAAATTTCGTGATGGGGTTCCTACTTCCAGTGAAGCTAGGTAAACACATGAGTAGAAGGGTGCGATCAGAAAAGCCTAGTCAGTCCAA
>NW_027100818.1:0-31930 GCF_029633855.1 Hoplias malabaricus
TCTCCTCTCTCTCTCTTCTCTCTCTCTCTGTCTCTCTGTCTCTCTCTCGGTTTTCATTCTGTTTGAAACTCTCTCTCTCTCCCTCTCTCTCTCTCTCTCTCTCTCTCTGTCTCTCTCTCTCTCTCGGTTTTCATTCAGTTTGAATCCCTCTCTTCTCTCTCTCTCCCTCTCCTCTCTCTCTCTTCTCTCTCTCTCTGTCTCTCTGTCTCTCTCTCGGTTTTCATTCTGTTTGAAACTCTCTCTCTCTCCCTCTCTCTCTCTCTCTCTCTCTCTCTCTGTCTCTCTCTCTCTCTCGGTTTTCATTCTGCATGAATCTCTCTCTCTCTCTCTGTCTGATCTAAATAGATGTAAGTGATAAATGGAGTAAATAGCTGAATCAGACAGTAATCAGATGGTGAGTAATGGATTGATTACAGTAACTGACTCTCTCTTTCTCTCTCCAGCAACGAACGCACAGATTACAAGAAAAAGTAAGAGACCTCTTATTTTCTGTGACTTTAAACTGAAATGTATAGATTGCTGCTGTTGGACAAACACTTTGTGTCACCACAGTGATCCATTTCCAAGGAGAGGAAATTTTCAGTGTAAAACATAAATCTGTATCACTTCTGTTTGTTTCTGTCGATGCATTCATCAGTTCATGTATTTCACACAGTGTCAGTGACAGGAAGAAAAATAACTGAGAAAAACAACACCTTTTTATCGTCACTGTTCAAAGAAAAGTATGAATCAATAGTCAATAGAAGTCAATGTTAAAAGATTTGATTCCGAGTTTATTCCAAGCTTCACATTTTGGAGCACTTCCATTGGTCCATTCTTCATCAGAATCTCACAAGAGTTAAAGTGATGTAGTAAACTAAATGTAACTATGTTTTTCTGTGGACAGCGATGATTATAAACACAGCTACAGCACTACGCCAAAGTCAGCGATGTTATAATTTATATTCTAATTACATTATTATCATCACCATTATTATTATTAACTATAATTATTATTGTCCCTGTTGTTATTATTAGAGTTAGAGGCTGCTGATGGTTTTTCAGGACTGTTTTATTTTATAACAACTATATCTTTGTTGAACAGTAGGATTTATTATTATTATTATGTGTGTGTGTGTGTGTGTGTGTGTGTGTGTGTGTGTGTATATGTGTGTGTGTGTGTGTGTGTGTGTGTGTATGTAAGTGGGTGTGTATGTGTGTGTGTGTGTGTTTGTGTATGTATATATGTGTGTGTGTGTGTATGTAAGTGTGTGTGTGTATGTAAGTGTGTGTGTGTATGTATGTATATGTGTGTGTGTGTATGTAAGTGTGTGTGTGCGTATGTAAGTGTGTGTGTGTGTGTATATGTATGTATATGTGTGTGTGTGTGTATGTAAGTGTGTGTGTGTGTGTGTGTGTATGTGTGTGTGTGTATGTATGTATATGTGTGTGTGTGTGTATGTGGGTAAGAGACAGTGTGTATTATCATGCCATGAGGTATTTTACTTTTTTTCTTGTTATTATAGAAATACAATATATTTGCAAAGGATTTGTCACAATCCCAGACAAAGTACATCTACTGTTATCTGTATATTTTTATATATTTTATTTATTATGAGCATTTTCAATGAGCAAACAAAGCACCTTCCTCAGACTTAAATAGACACTGACGTCTGTACGTTTTAACTGTACGATTTTAACTACAAAGAAATATAACAGTAAAAGGAAAGTCCAGTTATAAAACCTGCAATAAACCTTTCTGTAATGTCCGCTCCTGATAGAGTAAGACGAGGTGTATTTACACACACTAAATAGATTATATGTACAGAAACACACACACACACACACACACACACACTTTATTGACTGTATTACAGAGTGTGAGGGGAGTACAGCTCAGATCCTAAAGTCTCAAGGCTCCATTCGCTGTTTATTTTATCAGGGACCGTGAGCTCTGAGGAACTGGGCTTTTCTTTCATGTGTGAAACTAAACCCCGTTCCTGACACACTGCTTCTGCCTGTTTTCTTCCAGGGCATAAAATAAACTCATTTGTGGGTTTAATGGGGAAAAGAAGCCAGGAGGAGCCAGGTAAGGGCTCATGCCTTCATTTCTAGTGTATTATTCAGGGTCTTTTATTATAAATTTATGGATGTGTCTTTGTTTTTCAGAGTCGTATGAATGGGCCTCGCTACAGAACTACGAAGCCAGGCGCTAACACACACACACACCCACACACACACAGAGCAACCTCCATCTTGTCTGCTACTCTTCGTGCTCACCAGAATGGGGAAATCTTCATCTCATGCCTTTTTTATTTAAAGAAAGACCAATAAATCCCTTTCTTTTTTCACCTCCTGGTGACGTAGCCGTGTTTGTGCCAGTTTACGTTTGGTAGTGAGATGGGAGCGGACCGTTTTAACACTGCACTGTGCAGCTGTGATCTATATGTCCCTTTAGTCAACGTCATAGAAAACAACTGGACTTCTCGACTGGAGATGTGGAGTTTAGGAGAAACTTGCACTGCCAATCTCTCTCTCTCTCTTTCTCTCTCTCTCTCCCCCCTTTTATTCGTCTCACTCTGTCTCTCTAGCTTTCTCCCTCTCCCTAACTCTCTCTCTCTCTCTCTCTCTCCCCCTTTCATTTGTCTCACTCTGTCTCTCTAGCTCTTTCTCCCTCTCCCTAACTTTCTCTCTCTCTCTCTCTCTCTCTCTCCCCCCTTTTATTCGTCTCACTCTGTCTCTCTAGCTTTCTCCCTCTCCCTAACTCTCTCTCTCTCCCCTTTCATTTGTCTCACTCTGTCTCTCTAGCTCTTTCTCCCTCTCCCTAACTCTCTCTCTCTCTCTTTCTCTGCATATTGCCTCATGTTCTACATCACCACTGATTGTTGTGTAGATACTGTTTTCTCATTCTCAGATATGAGGCATGTCCTCAGACCTTCTGACATTTCCATCATAACGTGACTGTGGCTTAAATATTATTAAAATTATTTTCCTTATTGGTGGAATTTCTGATTGCATATTTTATTACTGAGCCAATAAAAACAAAGCTTTATCCACTGCACTGAGGAAACGCACTGAAAGCAGATTTTAGTGCTACTTTAACACAAATAAAAGTGTTGAAACTCTACAAATACTCCCTGAAAGACACAGTCATTGGGAGCGGATTCATGTGAAATGCTCAGATCTAGAGAAACTCAGAGTCAGAATCGTTCACAGTGGAGGTGAATGGAACCAGACGTCTGAAGACTTTAATGCCTCTAAAGGCTCCTCACCAGAAATGATGACTTGAAATGGGAAGGAATACTTTAACTGGGGTCGAAGGTATTGTTTTATGACACATATAAGATGTTTTCAGGTATAACACGTATTCTTTTAAAATCCATACTTAGCATAAGTCTTCACTCAAGACAAAATGATCCCCCTAGGAACGATATGTTTTTCAGCGTTTTCTCATTTTTCTGTTTCACGTTTTACATTAAAAGCTTGTGTAGTTCACTGGTGGGTGTGGAGAGTAAATACAAAGCTGTGTTTGTGTTGTGGACCTGCAGACGTCTGATTCCATTCTCAATAATGACTTTATAGTGGCTGGACTGAACAGAGCGGCTGCAGTGTGGAACTGTGGGTATTAACAGTGCCACACAGCTCCAGGGTCATGGGGTCCTGGGTTGGATCTTCACCTTGGGTCATTGTCTTTGAGAACTGTAATGTGTTCTCCCTGTGTCTGCAGGGGTTACCTCCCTGAACCTTGATATCCTCCCACACTCCAAACACACATGTTGGTAAATGAGTGTGTGAAATTGTCCACAGGTGTGTGTGTGTGTTCCAGACATTTTTACATACATCAGTCTTTAACATACACAAACAGAAACTGTCTGGTTTAGTTCAAGGGCTGAAGAGAGGTTTACCATTGGTCATTTACAGAGTATGGGATATTTGGTACATAAATCTAAACCAGTAAAATGTTTTAAAGGTGCAAAAAAGAAGGATTATCATAATACAGGTTGCACGGTTAATAACAATTATTCAGCAACACATTCCCCTGCAGCCTCACCCTCTCTCCTGCTCATCCACACCTCCTGTCTTAACTTCTTGTTGCTGAGAGCCAAAGCTGAAGAGCTCACTCTGACTCATTCAATCCAAGCTTATAACATTCACAAATAATTCATATCTCCAACAGCTAATGTTACCATGCCAGTCACTCAAGAAAACAGACATGAAACATTATAGAAATAAAAATGTACTTTTTTCAATCACCCAAAGTGCTTGCATTAGTCCACAAAGGATACAAACCAACACAGAATATTAAAGTCCATAGAGAACAGAAGTAGTTACTGTGCGCATGGGACTTGCAAAGTGTAGTCATTCTCTGTCGGAGTGAAGGAATCACAGCAACAAGGTGAGAATGGCTCACTGGTGCGAGAGAGCTATCCTTACTGGTGCATTAGGCCATAAAATCAGATATCGGATATAACAAACTCCTAAGGGTTTGGAGCATAGGAAAAAAAAAAAGAAAAGGCAAATGAGTTACCCGTGGCTAGCCGAGCGGCCATGAACTCAGGCTCTCCCTCTTTGCATTAGTCAGCATCTCATTCAAATTTCCGCTCCACCTTAAATGGTGCTAATAAACATTGTGTTTTAACACTGATAAAAGTAAATAAAGTGCTGTGTGAATGTCCTGAATGGAAAAGAAAAACACAGCATGACAGAAACATTAGAGGTTTTATTTACAGGTGCTTTTAAGGTGGAACGGGAAATCTGACTAAGAAGCTGGTGAATAAGATAATAGTTTCAGACTCATGCGTGAAACACTGTGTAACTGCAGCAGCATTTAAGGTGGAACATGAAAATCCACTCTTGTCCAAAGAGTGAAGACATGGCCTTGAGAACAGCAAAATGTGGCTTCTTTCTCTGCTCAGGACGCTTTAACTCCACTACACCTTTTTAAATGAGTTGTTTGCATGTTTATGGAAAATAGATATTTGCTTTATTTGTCACCTTTGCTTTAAAGAGTTTTTTTTTCTGGTTTGTAGATAAAGACCCTATCCACATGGATCTTGATATTTTTAAAAAGTAGTTTTTACTCCCTGCGTTTTTAAAAATATGATTATTAATATATGAAAATGGTTGCATTACCAGGATAGTCCAGTGGGGGAAGGTGGGGCATAGCACCAATTAAAAGAGACATCAAAATACCATGAAGCATTATTATTATTATTATCGTTACACTTATATAGCGCCTTTCTAGACACCCAAGGACGCTTTACAATCTACACTGCTCAGAACGCTCAATCCACACACACACACACACTGGCGAGAAGCGGCAGCCAAACGCGCACAGCGTACTCTCAACCAGAAACGACCGTCCACCTGGAGGACTGCATCGGGCACTAGGGTTTAACCCAGGACAGAGCGCCAATCCATATCTGGGCTCACACATACAGACATTCATTCACACACCAGGACAGTTATTAGAGAAGCCAATTCACCTACCCTCCATGTTTTTGGACTGTGGGAGGAAACCGGAGCCCCGGAGGAAACCCACGCAGACACGGGGAGAACATGGAAACTCCACCCAGATGGGACTTGAACCCAAGATCCCAGCGCTGGGAGGCGAACGTGCTAACCACTTCACTACACAAGTCATGAAATTACTGACTCTAGATGTTAAAAGTGCATTATGTATGTTTAATAAAACATTGTTTATATTTTTTTCATACAGTATGTGGGCATCTGTTATCTGCAGCTATACACTGTAGTTTTAAGACGTATGTAATTCACTGTACAGGGAGTGAGGAGCTATATGAATTTCAGTCAGAGACATACACAGTTTTCATGTGGAAATGAGGACAAAACACAGACAAAAACATCAGTGTAGACAGGGCCAAAGTTCCTCTTGAAGGAGTTCAGAAAGGAGCGGCTTTCTCTGGATGAACGTTGTTACCCCACAGTAAAGAAATATGTCATTCCAGGAAGTTTCTTTTACGTGTTGGTCTTTTTCTGAGAAACAGAAACATCCATCAGACGGATTCCAGACATGTTCCTCACAGCAGTGGAATGCGCTTCAGTTACAAGTCTTGTTTTTATTTTTAATAATCACTGAATGTCCTTAAAATCTCTGAGACTCTGAAATGTGGCTTACTCAATGCAACCTTAAATCAGCCAAGGATGACGAAACTGAAGAAAAGTTCACTTCTAAAACAAATCAAAACATCCAAGAGAAGAGCATCAGAGCGGCTTTAGGACAAAGGTAGTTATCTGCTTCGGAAACGGCCATTTTCTAAAATCTCATTAAGAAACAGTGATGTCATTCATTCATTCATCGTCTGTAAATTTACCAATTCGTCCTACAGCTGTTTGAGCCCCTGCCAGTCACCGTATAAGACCAACATGTCAGAACAGAGCTCATTTAGAGCTAGTTCTACAATTACAGACTGAAGCCTAGCAGAAATTGCACTGCGTACTTTGTTTGTCCCCTTTCACCCTGTTCATCAATGGTCTGGGTCCCCACAGAGCAGACCTCTCTTCTCAGACCTGCAGTGACAATAATGTAGTGCTGGTACAAGTGGATGAGACACAACAGACCAGGGTTTAATCTGGAGTATTAGAATAAATGTTACTCTCTCACAGCTCTCACAGGAATTCAGATTAACAAGCAAACGCTGCTAAAAAAACATACACACCACTCCATGAGGCCATGGACTGATGTACAACAGGTGATTACTGAAAGCCGTTAGTGTTTTCTAGCTCTGTTCTAGTGCATTTAACTCAACTTCCACTTAAAAATACTGAAAAACACCCAACAACGGTCTTAGACACATCCCGATATACAAAGACTACACTTCCTATAGGGGGCAGTAGGGCAGAGGTCATGGAACATGGCTTTTACACCAGAAATCAACTAACATTTTTCCTTTTAGACACATCACGAGCTGTTTTATCTCCATGATCTACATCGTGAAATAAGATCAAGCAAAACCCATGACAAACCATCCATTTTCACGTGGAGTAACAGCGCTATCTACTGGCTGCAAAAGCTAAGACATGAAGCACAGCAGTACTGCAGGCAGCTGAACAGACTGTCCATACACTGCCTGGGATCAGGACTCTGACTTATAATAGCAATCTGGAGCCCATAATGACCACTGAGCTAGAAATCTGTTCAGCATGCCAGTGTGTGTGTGTGTGTGTGTGTGTGTGAGAGAGAGAGTAAGAGAGAGCTTAGTTTTTTCATTTGCTTTGAAGCATTTCTCATATTAGCATTGCATTTCTTAGACTCCACATCATCTAGTTATTTGTGCAACTCATAAACATTGTTTCTTATTCGATTTGAACAAACAGCACATGCTTTAGTTTAATCATGCAGATGATTTTGTTCAGCTGTCTGCTCTTTCTTACATTCTGTAGATCAGAAAGTATTAGACTGCTTCTCTCTTGAACAGTTCAACTCCCAAAACATCCAGGCACTAGTCCATTGCCCATGTCAGTGCACTCAGAAATGATCCAGGTTTCATGAGCTGTGAAGAATATTTTCTTTTACATTTGTGTTAGACATTTTTGGTGAAGTTTACTGAACTGATGATTAGCTCTCAGGTGCATCGTGACTTTC
Source organism: Hoplias malabaricus (assembly GCF_029633855.1). Classification (NCBI taxonomy): domain Eukaryota; kingdom Metazoa; phylum Chordata; class Actinopteri; order Characiformes; family Erythrinidae; genus Hoplias; species Hoplias malabaricus. The sequence goes on from NW_027100818.1 coordinate 7,586, forward strand.
CTTGATAAAGGGGAGTGTTTTAAGCTTTAGATCAACCAATGATCAACCAGATCTGTAAAATAACTAAGAGGTGCATCTCGTGTCTGCGTGGGTTTCCTCCGGGTGACTGTCTGTGAGGAGTGTGGTGTGTTCTCCCTGTGTCTGCATGGGTTTCCTCCGGGTGACTGACTGTGAAGAGTGTGGTGTGTTCTCTCTGTGTCTGCGTGGGTTTCCTCCGGGTGACTGTCTGTGAGGAGTGTGGTGTGTTCTCCCTGTGTCCGCGTGGGTTTCCTCCGGGTGACTGTCTGTGAGGAGTGTGGTGTGTTCTCCCTGTGTCTGCGTGGGTTTCCTCCGGGTGACTGTCTGTGAGGAGTGTGGTGTGTTCTCCCTGTGTCTGTGTGGGTTTCCTCCGGGTGACTGTCTGTGAGGAGTGTGGTGTGTTCTCCCTGTGTCTGCGTGGGTTTCCTCTGGGTGACTGTCTGTGAGGAGTGTGGTGTGTTCTCCCTGTGTCCGCGTGGGTTTCCTCCGGGTGACTGTCTGTGAGGAGTGTGGTGTGTTCTCCCTGTGTCTGTGTGGGTTTCCTCCGGGTGACTGTCTGTGAGGAGTGTGGTGTGTTCTCCCTGTGTCTGCGTGGGTTTCCTCTGGGTGACTGTCTGTGAGGAGTATGGTGTCAATAAGTGTGAGTGAATGTGTGTGTGTGTGTGTGTGTGTGTGTGTCGCCATGTTAAGGACTAGCACCACCTCCAGGGTGTGTTCCCACCTTACGCCCAGTGATTCTGGGTAGGCTCTGCACCCACCACGACCCTGAACTGGATAAGCGCTTACAGACAATTGTCCTGGAGACCTTAGAGCTGGCTGTGTTATATCAGGGATCTCCAGGGTGGTAGAACTCCAGAACAAGGATTGTGTAGCTCTGGTGTAAATGATCGACAGAAGGACATGAGACAAGCACAAAAAAATTTAATTTATCCTCAAGCATGAATATAATGATCTTAAAAACCCATCACAAATCACATTACAACCTCCAAACTACTCCGAGTAGAGAATTAAAGACATAAATGGCCTTTTTGGTTTAGTGAATTGAATTATTCTGTTTCCCTGCAACTCCCAGAGGAATTAAATCAAAATGTGTAATTAACCCATTAAATCAGGTCCTATGTCAATGCAGTCTGTTAAAATGAGGGTTGGAATAAAACCTTGTATCTCTGAAACAGTAAGGAACCGGTTTTATTGGTCCAGTGATCCCAAAATTTGGACCCCTAATTGATTGCAGTTGACGTTCCAATGAAGGCAAAAAGAAAAAAAGGTCAAACCTGGAGATACAAGGTTTAGGCCAGACACCAAGAGTAAAATTGTCACAGTAGAAATTTGCAGTTCTGAAATTCTGAAATAAGCAGAAGCGTTTGCTCAGGTATTTTGTATGTTTGCTCTCCTATTACATGTATGTGGTGATGGCTGCAGTAAAAAAAAAACAAAAAAAAACAAAGTTGCCTGTGAGAACCGGCGAGTTCAAGGGAAGTATTTGCAGTAATATGTTGGATTTTACATTCTTTTGTACAGAAGCGTGCTGCCAGAGACGATAAAGAAAACTCCTCAGTGTGTCGTTATTTTGAGATAAGCATCTCGTTATTATGAGATAGTATCACGATAGATAATATTACATATGACATTTTATCTCGTAATTATAAGTATCTTGTAATTATGAGATATGTATCTCATTTTTACGAGCTGGTGCTCACAGTGCTCAAATGAGCCGGTGCTTAGTTACGACAAAATATCTCATAATAATGAGATACTATCTCATAATAACGAGATGCGTATCAAATAATAACGGCATACTGAGGGATATATTTTTATCGTGAGTGGCCACCGTGTGCTTCTGTAGCCGATATCCTACAGCAGTAAATGCTCTAAAATGAAATTGAATAGTTAATAAATATAAACTGTTTTCTAAATTTGTGTTTTTCATATTTTGAATACAGTTATAAATTATTTATGAATAATATACTTGGAAAGAGAGACTGGCCCTTAAGAATTTTGATATGATCCAGTTCTGCCAAAAAAGTTCAAAAAAGTTTGGACACCCCTGCAATAAGCCTTAGGATGTGACTGTAATTCATTCATTCATTCATTCATTCACCTGCTATAACCACTTTTACTGGTTTTTATAATGTACTTTTACAGCATTGTCCTGAAATCAAGGGGGATGGGGGAATAGTTTTCATACCCTCCTCCAAAAGTTACATAGTGCAGTTTTCTGCAGTGCTGACCTATTACCATATTCCCTGTGTTGCTCTTGGTTGCTCTAGAGAACAGCGCTTGCCTTAAAAGTAAAATGTAAATGTGACTGACTGGAGCCCTGTGCAGTGACTGATGGTAGGCTGTGGACATACTGTTATGTTGACGAGAGTGACGCAGTGACAGGAGATGAATGCGTGATGAAACAGTGTTCCGTAAAAGAATGATGACAGTTATCAAAATGATTAGTTTGCGGATTTTTTTTTCAGTAGGCACCAAATGCTAAGACCTCCAGTGCCTGTTACTATCTTCAGATTCTGCAGCGGCTGAAAAACAGTAAAACAGTATTAGATTTCTATCTGAGCCACCTTTAAAAGGGCTGTAATGTATTCTCACCAATTCTGGACTATTTCTTTTGGTCCATTTTCATGAAATTATGAGACAAGTGTAAAGTTGTATCTGATATTCACAAATAATGGCCAAACAGCTACAATAATCATATTTAAAAAAAGGGGGTGGGGGGTATAATCATAAAAATGAAGCAGTAACCACCACCTGAAAACTAATCTGTGGTCTAGCTCCGTTGACTCTTTCTGCAGGTCACTGGTCCTTATCTGGTGTGTAGATGGAGAGGGTGCGAGCAGAGGGGTCTGTAGCTTTGATCCAGCGGGGCATCCAGTAATGAGGCGTCCACTCACAGCGGCCGGGATAATGTTTCTCAAATATCTGCCTGATGTAGAGCCCTTCTTTGGTGGTGGGGGTGTTGTAGGGGAACAGCTTTGCCGCTTTGGTCAGTTGAGAATCACTGATCTGCAGAAACAGAGAGAAAAGCTGACTTTCCAGTAAAAATGTTTTTCTTCCAATGAGACACGTAATGAAATCCCATTACTAGAGAATTAATCCAGCTTGTGTGCATTTCAAACATGGGGACTTTTAAACGACAATTATAAATTTCTTAGGATGTTTCCTCATCATTTGCTGCTCATCAAAGTGTCTGTAAAGGAGTTACAAAAATTAAACTGTCTCTGTCCAGTATGATAGGTTTTTCTCTCTCTTCTGAAAGGCTGAAACAGCATCTGGAAGATTTCAACCTCCAGAGGTGGATCACTTAAAGTGGAAATGTTTCCAATTCTAGATACAGCTAACTGCATTACTGAACGTGCTACAAAACTAAACAACTCGAGTTACAAATGAGTTTCTGTGGTCATTCAAACTGTGAATGAAAACGTACAGACACATTACACTTCAGACGCATAAAAAAGCACCGTTCCACATTAAAAGCTTCTATACGTAAACAAACCAACGAGAACAGCATTTCCTCACAATTTTAGACGTCCCCTTTAAGCTACAGAGGGGGATACATCAATCAAAACCTTTGATCTGAGCTTCTGGACAAAACGAATGCTTTAAGGTCTTATCAGTTATTTAGTCTGTCATCTTCTGTAACTTCTTCATCCTGATCAGGGCGTGCAGTGTGTGCAGGACCTGCCCAGAATCATTGACAGCAAGAGCGAACACACCCTGGACAAGGTGTGGACAAATCATACTCCTCCAGTAACACACACACACACACACGTTGACTATGCCTGCATGTCTTTTCAGTTTGACTTATCAGTCCTTCATCCACATGCCCTTCATAATCCCTTTCTTGAGTTTAAATGTGCCATATGGCATTTTTGGATAAAAGCACACATTTCAAGGACACAAGTGTCTTACCTGCGAAGCACTGAATAAAACAATCTTGAGGAGTATTTTAAGCTAATGTTTGAGTACATATGCATGTGGGATAACATGTCAGTTCCATGGGGATTAGGGTATCTAAAATTATAACACAGCACAGGGCCTTATATCTACTCTGTGTGTGTACCTCAGACTCTATGTGCTCCTGTAGGATGGTGTACCAAGACTTCTTCATGGAGGTTAACCCATCACTGAAGGCCTCTTTGCGTCTCCACAGGATCTCGTCTGGAATCAAATTCCGTCCTCTGAACGCGTCCCTCAAAAGATACTTCTCCACTCCGTCCTGTTCTCATTAAACACATGGGAACAACTTACAGTTTTTCTCAATGGCTTTGGAGCATTTCTCAGATCATCATTTATATTTGCAAAACATTACGTTCATTTCTCAAAACATTTCACACAAAGAGCACAAAGAGAGTCACTGTCTGTGAGGAGTGTGGTGTGTTCTCCCTGTGTCTGCGTGGGTTTCCTCCGGGTGATTGTCTGTGAGGAGTGTGGTGTGTTCTCCCTGTGTCTGTGTGGGTTTCCTCCGGGTGACTGTCTGTGAGGAGTGTGGTGTGTTCTCCCTGTGTCTGCGTGGGTTTCCTCCGGGTGACTGTCTGTGAGGAGTGTGGTGTGTTCTCCCTGTGTCTGCGTGGGTTTCCTCTGGGTGCTCCGGTTTCCTCCCACAGTCCAAAAACACACGTTGGTAGGTGGATTGGCGTCTCAAAAGTGTCCATAGGTGTGAGTGAATGTGTGAGTGTGTGTTGCCCTGTGAAGGACTGGCGCCCCCTCCAGGGTGTGTTCCTGCCTTGCACCCAGTGATTCCAGGTAGACTCCGGACCCACTGCGACACTGAACTGGATAAGCGTTACAGACAATGAATGAATTAATTAATGTGCTCTGAAGAGTGGATAAAGTCAGATTCAGTATTCTTGTTTCTTGCACTTTAGAATAAATGATTACAGATGTTAATTTGACTTTCAGTTTTTAATCACTTTATAAGTAAGAAAATACTGTCAATAACCATAATGCGTTTTTTTTGCTGATTATATAACAAAGAATCATAGATGACTGTGAGGAGATGGTGTGTTCTCCCTGTGTCTGCGTGGGTTTCCTCCGGGTGCTCCGGTTTCCTCCCACAGTCCAAAAAAACACGTTGGTAGGTGGATTGACGACTCAAAAGTGTCTGTAGGTGTGTGTGTGTGTGTTGCCCTGTGAAGGACTGGCACCCCCTCCAGGGTGTGTATTTCCGCCTTGCGCCCAGTGATTCCAGGTAGGCTCTGGACCCACCGCGACCCTGAATTGGATAAGGGGTTACAGATAATGAATGAATGAATGAATGAATGAGAATCATATATGACCCATCCCCAATGTAAAAACAGATCCCAGTAAAATAACATATGCCCCAACAAAAATATAGTAAATATATTTAAAATATAATACAGCAAATATAAAAAAACAGCCATAAAATATTATTATATGTAATAAGTAAAATAAGAGCTAAGAGCATCATCTGCATGTTCAAATCAAATCATTTCTAGTTGCTACTTGACGACACATGTTCATACATTGTTCCCATCTCTTTCACAGACACTGTACTCTAGAAGCAATCTTCAGTTACTTATGAAACTACAATGCATTAAACTGTTACTGTTACACCCAAGGAAGTGGAAACTATTCTCACCTTGGGTGCTCTCATCTCCTCAGGCAGAGAGAGGTAGTAGGCAGCGAACCTGTTGTCCAGGAAAGGCACTCGCAACTCCAGTCTGATTATAAGGATTTGGAGAATAAGAAGCTATTGAACACTGTAAGGAACACTGGGTAAAACTTGGTATTTTTGCTCCTCATTCAACACATGCAGAGCAATTTATTTAACAGCACCTTAAAATGTAATGAAGTTTATCATTAACCAGTTCATGACCACACAGCCATCCCCACTGTCCAGACATTCCAGGACTTCAGGAGGTGGACAGAAGGCCACTGATAGTGGAATCAATCAGTCACATTTTATTTACAGTGGACGAGACCGTCTTTATGTAGAGAAGCAGAGTTTTGTTCCTCACCCATGTGCAGCTGTAGTTCTGTCTGCTCTCAGCCCGTCAAACAGATAAAGTTCCTTCAGCAAACGCACACTGTCCTCTGCAGCATCCTTCAGAGACGGAGCCTGAGTCAGGGACCGACATTAAAAACAATCAGTCATCGTTTATTGTATTACTTTGTGTTTTTAATCACAGTTATTTACGTTTATCTTATCTGCTTAAACAGGTTTCATTTAATTTTTTTTTCATTTAATTATTTTACTGATGTATGTATTTATGACTACTCATGTAGCAAATGTATAATTATAATTCATATGTCCTTCTCTTTTAAATCTCTTTTATCCCCTCTTGTCAACCTATGTAGAACTGGCGCCCCCTCCTGGGTGTGTTCCTGCCTTGCGCCCAGTGATTCTGGATAGGCTCCGGACCCACCGCGACCCTGAACCAGATAAGTGCTTACAGACAACAAATGAATGAATTAATACATTTTTAATTTAATCTGTAATCTATGTAATCTTTACCTTATGGAAATAGATGTAGCCCTGGGTAAGTTCATCAGACCCTTCACCGGAGAAGATCACCACACTGTCTGTCTTCTCACGAATGTACTTCGATATCAGATACATGCCTAGAAACCCACACAAAACACAAACAACCCCAAAACTGCTGAACCATCACTGTATACATTGAGCAATACTGTCCCCAAGTGGGTAAGAAGATATTAGATATTATTTATCACTAACTTTCATAAACAATAGTTTAAAAGTTGTTACATTTAAAAACAAATTGACATCATTCTTTTTTAATTTATTTAACATTAACATTTTAACCGACACCTCCAAGAGTTTCAACTTTATAAATCATTGGCTACCAGCGATGCTCAGAGACTTTGACTCTATTCTGCCCGGAATGGAACATTTTCCTGTTTATATTTGCTTGGTGTTTTATAAATAATTAGCATTTTTGTTTATCTTTCCTTTCATGAAAAGTGCCATTAAAAATAAACAAGGGCATATTTGTGAATATTAGTAACTGTAAACTAAACATGTATCTCTTTCTTTCAGCCAAAAGGGTTTCAGTGAAAGCTTTTCGCTCAAGTTTTTAAAATAAAATCTATATTATGACTTTTAATACTTCACAGAAACACATCCTCACTTCAATGGAAGGTGACCTAAAGTAACAGAGCTCACCGACAGACGCTCGCACTGTGGTGAGGTCATAACTCTCCAGATGGAAAATGACCTTCTCCAAAGCCTTGATGCCCTCCTCAGCGGTGAAATTCACTTCATGGTGATCACTGCCAATGTAAGCTGCTACCTGCAGAAGAACAACAACAACATTCAGATCAGGAAAATCAAAACTGCATTCACTAGCTCTGGAAGAGGACAGAGATTAAAACTACTCTGCTGATTAAACCCCACTGACCTTCCGAGCAGCTGCAGCATCTGGACTGTCTTTGTCCCCAATGGCAAACGTCTGGATTGGGTAATCCAGCTGATTCTCTTTGGCCAGTTTGACAAGAGTAGCAGCCACCAGACTGGAGTCCAGCCCACCTGTAGAAGAGGGGAGGGCTCTACTGGCAGATCATTGATTTGTGTGGGTTTATTCTTTTAGGCATTTTTTTTAGGATCCAAGCACTGTATGTACAAAACCCTAAAGTATAACCGGACGGCTATCTACAGGGGAGACTCTGTGATAGTAGTCCCGTAAAGTTTACCAAGAGGAAAGTTTCAAGTGCCGATAAGAGTGCTTTGCACACGGTGGGAATCGAACCGGGGTCGTTTGGGTGCAAGGGCAGTGAGTGTACCAGTGTACTATGTATAAATTGTATATTGTAAAAATAATATACAAAATTCTTTTTTGGGAACGAAAATCATGCGAGGAGGTGGTGGATCAACCGACCGGGTCCCAGGGGCACATAGGTAGGGCTTCAAATGGGAGACGTGGAAAGTCCGGTTGACCTTTAGGGACGGTGGCAACTGAAGCCTGTATGACACAGGATTGACATGCCGGCTGACCTTAAATGGTCCAGTGTATTTGGGCGCCAATTTTTTATTGGTGACCCTGAATGGGAGATCTTTGGCGGCTAACCATTCACGCTGGCCTGGACAACAAGATGGCCCCAGCTGATGCCATCGGTCTACTAACGTCTTGCGAGAAGCAGACTGTGCCTGTAAGGTGATGCGTGTACGCCGCAACGCCACCTTGCAATGATGCACCATGATGGCAGCCGAAGGGACATCAGTTTCAGTCTCTTGGCCAGGGAATAAGGGAGGTAAATATCCAAACTGACACTCAAAGGGGGACATGCCCAGAGATGAGTGCCAGAGCGTGTTGTGATCATATTCTGCCCAGAACAAGTTATCAGCCCAGGTAGCAGGGTTGGTGGATGCCAAGCCCCGAAGAGACTGTTCCAGGTCCTGGTTCACCCTCTCAGTCTGACCATTAGACTGAGGGTGATAACCAGAGGATAGGCTGACTGAAGCCCCTAGAGAAGCACAGAAAGCCTTCCAAAAGCGGCTGGAGAACTGGGGACCCCTGTCCAAAACAAGGTCCTTAGGAATTCCATGGTATCGCACTACCTGGTTCAGAATGAGTTGTGCAGTCTCCTGGGTGAAGGGAGTTTGGGCAGAGCAAGAAACCGGGCTGCTTTGGAAAACCTGTCCACAATCACCATGATGACAGTGTTGCTTTTGGACTTGGGTAACCCAGTAATAAAGTCCAAAGACAGATGTGACCATGGGCGGTGTGGAATAGGTAGAGGATGGAGTAGGCCCAAAGACTTGGTTCTGGGTTCCTTGTTACGTGCACATGTCTCACAGGATGACACAAATTGTCAGACTTCCCTTGCCATACTAGGCCACCAGAACCGTCGTTGTAAGAATTTCAAGGTTCGGGTGGTCCCTGGATACCCTGCAAAGAGCTGGTGTGTCCTCAGTTTATGACCCGGGTCTGGACACTAGAAGGTACATAGAGCCTGTTTGCAGGACACCCACCTGGATCTGGCTCAATTTGCATGGCTTTTCTGACTACATCATTAATCTCCCACCGTAATGTTGCCAAAATGCATTCAGGAGGAACGGAGAAGAAAGCAGTACAGAAAGATCTTTCCACTGCCTGGAAAGGGCATCAGATTTAATATTCTTGGAACCTGGACGATAAGATAGTGTGAAGTCGAAACGACTGAAGAACAAGGCCCAACGGGCTTGTCTAGGATTCAGTCATTTCGCTGCCTGAATGTAAGAGAGGTTTTTATGATCAGTCCAGACCAAGAATGGGTGTTTTGCCCCCTCCAGCCAGTGTCTCCATTCCTTAAGAGCCATCTTAACAACTAAGAACTCTTGATCCCCCATGTCATAATTCCGTTTGCTAGGAGTCAAGCAATGGGAGAAATACGCACAAGGATGGAGTTTGTGTTCCTCACCTGAGCGTTGGGACAGAACAGCACCTATCCCAATATCAGAGGCTTTTACCTCTACCACAAAGGGTAGGTCTGGGTCTGGGAGATGCAAGAGAGGAGCAGTAGTTAACCTGTGCTTGAGATCTTCAAAAGCTTTCTGGGCTTCGTCAGTCCATCGCAAAGGGCCAGACTGCTTTTGGGTCAACACAGTAAGTGGGGCTGCCACAGTGCCAAACTTTTTCCTGACAAACCAGCGGTAAAAATTGGCAAAACCCAGAAATCGCTGGACCAAGCGGAGGGAGGTAGGGTGAGGCCAGTCAGCCACTGCTTTTAGTTTGGTTGGGTCCATAGCTAGACTGCCCTTGCAGACCACAAATCCCAAGAAATGTACAACAGGTACATGGAATTGGGATTTCTCTAGTTTGACAAAGAGATGGTTTTCCAAGAGTAGTTGTAGGACCCGATGGACATGGACGACATGCTCTTTCATGGTCTTACTGAATATAAATATGTCATTCAAATAAATGAACACATAGAGACAGAGTGTCTCCTGCAGGACCTCATGGATGAGTATTTGAAAGACATCCAGCGCATTCATCAAGCCGAAAGGCATAACTAGGTACTCGTAATGACCTGTGGGGGTGATGAAGGCTGTCTTCCACTCATCTACTTGCCGAATACGCACCAGATTGTAGGCGCTCCCGAGGTCTAATTTTTTCCCGAGGTCACTGAGGCCTGTTGGAGCACCTCAAATGTGGTGGTCATAAGAGGCAAATGATAACAGTCCTTGATAGCAATTTTATTGAGACCTCTGTAATCTATGCAGGGACGTAGACCACCATCCTTTTTCCCCACAAAGAAAAACCCTGCACCCGCGGGAGAGGTAGAGGGGTGGATGATACCCTGTGCCAGGGCGTCTTTAATGTAATTCTCCATAGCAACCTTTTCAGGACTGGAGAAAGAAAAGAGATGCCCCCTGGTGGGAAGAGTGCCACGTTGTAACTCTATGGCACAATTGAAGGTCCGATGAGGTGGTAGTACTTCTTTTTTCTGCTTACTAAAAACCTCCTGGAGGTCATGGTAAGCGGTTGGTACTTTCCTTAAATCGATGGGGTTACCTGGGAATGTCCTAGGGCTCCCCAGGACTCCAGGACATAAGCATGAAGTTTTGCAATGGGGTCCCCACTGCTGAATGCATGTAGATAGCCAATCAATGTGAGGGTTATGCCTCTGTAACCAAAAGAACCTCAGGATAACAGGCAGGTCAGGTGCCCGGGTCAAGAACAATGACAGTCGTTCTGTGTGTTGACCCACTTTCATGATGATGGGCTTGGTTTGTTGGTTGATGGCCCCTGATCTGAGTGGGGATCTGTCAACAGCAGAAACTGGCAAAGGAGTGGTCAGGGGCTCCATGGGCAACCCCAGCAGCTGAACAGCAGAAATGTCCATGAAGTCACCTGCTGCACCGGAGTCAATAAATGCTGTTACACGACCTTCCTTGAGTGGTTCTCCCTATAACATCATGACAGTGAGAAACAACCCGCTTGCATGGGGACTAAGAAGAGGGCCTACCCTGTGGTAGCCCTACCGGGGGTAGGCCTGGCATTTTACTGGCCTGGTAGGGGAATTATTTACTTTGTGGTCCTCCTTACCACAATACATACATTGACCCTGACGTCTCCTTGTTTCCGCTTCCTGAGGAGTAATATGGGTGTGACCAAGGCTTGCAAGGTAATCCGGGCTTGCAAATCCCACCTGCTCTCAGCAGCCAGGGTACAGAAGGCAATGTTGTATTCAGCAACATGGCTTTGGAAAAAAGTGTGGAAGTGGCACAGTCAGGAGACTCTGATTCCCAGAGGCCTGTAGCCCATGTCAATGCAAGATCTGAAAATAATGAGATCATATATGCCACCTTGGCCCTTTCAGTGGGTCAAGCTGTTGGATGCTTGCTCGAAAGCCAAGGAGCACTGGAGCAGCAAGCCCTGACATCCACCTGGCTCTCCACTAAATCTTACTGGGGCTGGTAGCATAATATCCCCACTAGGTGGAGGAAGCGGCTGAGTGGGTGAAACGGATGGCGTATCTTCCATGGGTGGAGAAGCCAGTCGTTGAATTGCTACAGTTAATTCCTTTAGACGCTGAGAAATCTGATTTAAAGCCTCCTCATATTTACCCAAATGGGCTCCCTGAGATGATATGGCTTGTTGTAAAGCAGCCTTATCTGCTGAATCCATTATACTGGCGGAGTCTTGCTGTAACAGGACGGCTATCTACAGGGGAGACTCTGTGATAGTAGTCCCGTAAAATTTACCAAGAGGAAAGATTCAAGTGCAGATAAGAGTGCTTTGCACATGGTGGGAATTGAACCGGGGTCATTTGGGTGCAAGGGCAGTGAGTGCAAGGGCCGTGAGTTGATTCAACCCAAAGGTAGCAAGTTCAAAAGAAACCTGAAAGACTCCTTTTGGAGAAAAAACACCAAATTACCAGCGTGGTCTGGTTTAGTACAAACTCAAGACTGAGAGAGCAGCGCGCAGGTCTTATAAAGTGTCAGCACCAGCTGTTCTCACTTGGGCTGATTACTAGGCATCCTGGTGCATAAATCAAATTAAAAGTGAGGTTTCACATGTCTAAGATGTGGACACATGCACTGTATACATTTGTGTGCAATGCAAAGTTACATGATCTCAAATCTCGCAACACAAGTACAATTTATGATGTGTTTTTATGCTTGATCTGATTAGCAAGTACCTGAGAGGAGGCACCCGATTCTCCTTTGGCCCATCTGCTGTTTCCTCACTGCATTTTCAAACAGGATCCTGATGTTGGATTTCACTGTCTGTGGATCAAAACCTACACAAACAGAAACAATTTCAACAATTCTGGGATATTAATAAGATGGACTGTAGTTAAATACTTACACTGGGGGTTGTTTCAGCTCAGACATTTATTCATTATCTGTAACCCTTATCCACTTCAGGGTATATTAAAATAAATGTGGACAAATTTTTTTTCGATTTTGAAGAATTTCTTAAAGCTTTTTTTTTTGCTAATCCAAAAATATCAATATGCTTTATAACACTTTGTGTGTTATTTTATAGAGTATGTACTCAAATACAATGTACAAATATGATACATTCAGACAGGAAATGACGCTTTAGTTAGCTGTCCAGAAATCTTCATTGCTCATGTTATCTGTGATGGTGTGATCTCCTGTGATCTCTGAATTTCTACCTTGGCTGAGTTTCCCAGCGCTGTCATAAATGGCATGTTTGGGTTCATCTGTGCAGCTGTGGAAACGGTCCAGCTTGACAGACTCCACTTTTCCACTCAACTTCAGGTCAAACACCTCGAAGTGACCGGGTGGGAAGGGTGTGATCTTCACTGGTTCAGACATAGAGTGTGTGATCTGTGTTAGACCTGAGGACACAGAGGTGGTGCAGACAGGTTTTCAGACAATATCAAATGTTAAAATATATGGTCTCATTTATCTTAGGGGTTCTTCAGTTCACTTCTTACAGAACTATGAACAACTACAGCTGTCCATGATCACGTTGGCCTAATGAGTGATGAGTTGGAACAGAAATTTTATAAACATTTGACCATGTTGTGAGCCCTAATTGGAGCTTCTCTGGTGAAAATCAAGCCCCTGTAAAAAGATCCCAGATGCTGGAGTCTTACCTTTGGCCTCTGAGCAGACGGCGAGGAGACCATTGTCTGTCAGCATCTTAAACATGGGTTTCACTCCGTATGTGTCCCTACCCAGGAAAACCTTCCTGTTGGCTGTGTCCAGCAGGATAAAGGCAAACACACCATCCAGCAGAGGGGCCATTGTCTCAATGCCGAAGCGGTCGTACAGGTGAAGCATGATCTCGCCATCCGTTCTGGTCTGATAGTCAAACTCAAAGAACTCTTGCAGCTTTAGGCAAAAAATATATATATATTAGAACTAAACACAGCTATCAGTCCCCAAGGCAAAGATACATTGTGTACAAACGTTGGGAGAAACTTCAACTACTATGACATACAGCCTTTATAAATTCCATACAGACCTCAGACATAGTATATGTGACACTCTGTTGCAGCTCCACATGAGCCTAAAATCTCCCAACCCTCACACACACACACTTGCACACACTTGTTACTACTGTGAAGGGAGAACAAACTCACTATTGATAACCTTCTATTTCAGAAGAAACTCTGGAGTCAGTGTCTACAAACGGGATAAAACCACTCTCCTGGAAGTCAGTGACTGTGGATTGAACCTTGTGATTGTTAGCTCATACCCTTTCGTAGTTGTAGATCTCTCCATTGAAGCAAAGCCAGAGGTAGGGGAACTTCTTGATCCTCAGCGGCTGCATGCCACACAGCTGGTCCAAGATGGCCAGGCGGTGAAAACCGAAGCAGCAGTTGGTGAAGTCGTTAACATTCTCAAATCGGAAAGCGTCCGGACCACGGTGAGCGATCTTCATTGCACAGGTGCACTGTACTGACAGGCACTCGTCACTCCCAAATAACGCCCAGATACCACACATTGTGCTGTGGGAGACAAAAGAAAGAGTTATTAGTCTCAAATAAGTATATACAGTGATATAAAGTTTTGCTAAAACATATTTGTACATTTGTACCACATGTGAAAGTCCACTATGTTCAGAAACATTTTGCCAATTAATTTATTTCACTGTATATACGTAACCTGGCGGTAGGTAAAGGCAGCAAATGAGCATCAGCAGACCACAGTTAGTGTGAAGGACAATGATTATTATTATTATTGCCAGAACACTAGAAACGCAAAGCCCATTGATTTGTTTGATTGATTGATTCACCCATTTGTTTTAGACATTTCCATTGCTTGAAAACTCAAAATTTTAACACACCTCAAACTGACAAAAAAAATTATCCACATAGTTACAAACTGCTGAAAATTGGCACACTCGTTAGGCTTCTCAAGGTTTTAGAAACTTTTTTTTACCTTTTTTCTTGTATGTGGCTAGATGACTCAGTGGTTTTTGTTTTGGTTACCACAAACCTCCACTATTCACACATTTTGCTAGAAAAAAAGACCTCAATATGTCGCAGCTTGACTTGTATTAGCTCCAGACAGTGGTGGACAGTAAGGAAGTAAATGTAATTCATTACTGTACTTAAGTACAGTGGAATCTCTACTAAAGATATACTATACTAACGAACTTTTCCAAGATACGAACCGAGCATTTGAATATTTTTTGCCTCCACCAACGAACCATGACTCTAGAAACAAACTCGAGCCTCCGCTGGAAATGGCCACTGACCCCAATAGGCGAGTCTCCCAGCGAATCGAAATTCGTGCTAAGTTAAGTCGTATCTACGCTTCGTCTCCCCACATTCACCCGCCTACTCTCCGTTATTCCACCCACCCCCCCACCTCCCGTCATACAGCCAATGCCTGTGTTACTCCTTCAGCCAGTCGTCACGTCTTCAAGGTAGCGATATGTAACCACTTAAAACTTTTATTTGTTTTTTATTACTGTTACCACTGTATTTCTCTTTTATTTTTAGAAATGCTACATGTATTTTTTTTTTTTACTAGTTTGAGAGTGTTGTAAACATATATCAGTGCAAAAAGGGTGAGGGGTGGGGGCTGGAATGCATTTATTGCTTTTCCGTTATTTTAAATGGGGAAACATCAACATCTCCTTAAATTCATTGGAACCCAACTGTGAGTTTGACACTGAATCTGTCCTCTCCTGTGTGGTAAAAACAATTAAAAGTGGAAACAAGGGGTTATAGGACGAACTTGAACTGTTTTTACCACTACAAAGTTTATCCGCGTAAAACCAATAAAACCAAAGGCAGGCTTTTATTTAATCAATTATTTTGTGAATTTTAGACTTTCAGTTCTTAGAACTGAACAAAATGATCTGTACCGTTTAGTATTTGGCTGTATTTGAGTCATCAATAACTAACATTCATATACACAGCTTTACAGATCTGTAGATGTCACAAATCACTCACCGACGATGAGAGTCAGTTGGAGGTTTATTAAACACAATACATGAAGCGAGGTCAAAACCAGAATATTCCAAAACCCCAAAAATCAGTACAGAGAGTGAGACAAGTGCAAGAATTAGAATAGAAAGTATTCTGTCTTATTAGCTCTATAGCGTCACCTATGTTTTCAGTGTGTATTTGACCCCTCTAGAATGCTTGAAAATTCACTCTTTAAGATCTCACATAGATTTAGAAATATATAAGGCACACAAAATGCTCTTCTGGAAGAATGGGCAAGAATTCCCACAGACACACTCCAAAATCCAGTAAAAAGCCTTCGCAGAAGAGTGGAAGCTAGAATTAGGGCTGCAAATGGGGTTTAAGTCCATATTAAAGAGAATGTCTACGACTGTGGGGAAACGCTGTTCTCTCTTGGGTTGTTTACAATCGAAATCTCCTTGTCTTTTAAGTGGAACAGTTTGCTCGAGGAGGCTGTTTTTTGTACAGGGATGAAGTGTAACTTGTCTACGTTTTTATTCACTGTTTGAAATACCACAAAGACTTGTTTGTAACTCGAGCTGTTTAGTTTTTGTAGGACTTTCGGTAACGCAGGTAGCCAGTTAGACATTTCCCCCTTGAGATGCGAAACAGCAAAAGTATGTCAATATTACCCAGCTATGGAGTAGGAATAGAGCAATACCCTCCTCATTTCAGTTCATGCTTTTCACTGTTTGGAGTTCGCTCCATTATCAAAAAAAAAAAAAATACTCCAGATGTGTTTGTGTGTGTGTGTGTGTGTGTGAGAGAGAGAGAGAGAGAGAGAGTATATTTTTTGACAATGGATTAGCTTAGCATACAGAACTGAGACAGATGTTTTTTATATACTCATTTAGACTCTGGGGCTTTGTGAACCCATTAGACCAGTTTCAAGCACGCAAATAGTGATGAAATGTCTGAATTTTATAACATGTTTTTTGATTAGGAGTGTGGTGTGTTCTCCCTGTGTCTGCGTGGGTTTCCTCCGGGTGACTGTCTGTGAGGAGTGTGGTGTGTTCTCCCTGTGTCTGCGTGGGTTTCCTCCGGGTGACTGTCTGTGAGGAGTGTGGTGTGTTCTCCCTGTATCTGCGTGGGTTTCCTCCGGGTGACTGTCTGTGAGGAGTGTGGTGTGTTCTCCCTGTGTCTGCGTGGGTTTCCTCCGGGTGACTGTCTGTGAGGAGTGTGGTGTGTTCTCCCTGTGTCTGTGTGGGTTTCCTCCGGGTGACTGTCTGTGAGGAGTGTGGTGTGTTCTCCCTGTGTCTGTGTGGGTTTCCTCCGGGTGCCCCAGTTTCCTCCCATGCTCCAAAAACACATGTTGGTAGGTGGATTGGCGACTCAAAAGTGTCCATAGGTGTGAATGTGTGAGTGTGTGTGTGTTGCCCTGTGAAGGACTACCGCCCCCTCCAGGGTGTGTTTTCACCTTGCGTGACCCTGAATTGGATAAGCGGTTACAGACAATAAATGAATGGTTTTGGTTTTCCATACAGTAATATAAATATATAACAGTTACACCATGTCCTGAAGTATCAAATGTAAACACCAGTTGTTTTTTTTTTTTTTTCAAGAGCAGTGAAATATCACCCTTATTTCTGTCCAGTGCCCTTTTTTCCACTGAAATGTTTTTTTCCAGTATCCAAACAAGCCAAACTTGTTATGACTCTTATTCTCAATAGCACTGAAAGTCATGACTGAAATAAAACTATTAGTTACAGCATGAAGAAAAATGTGCCATCAAAACAGTTTACCATTTCTCTAGACTATTATGCATATATGTTTTTTACATGTATTCCGTTCGTTCTCTTCACTTTCACTTGTTTTTCTGTCCCTTCATTCCTTTTCCTTGTTTTTTCTCTCCACCACTTTCTCTTTTCACTTTTCTCTTTTCTTCACTTGACTTAGTTACTTTATAGAAAATAAACTCAAAACAAAAAGTAATATTCGTAATAAGAGGGGTTTTGACATTTTTTTAATGCTTAAAGTATAAAAATGAACATTTTAAGGTTGTATACTTATATTTTTCTCATCCTATATCCTGTGGCCTTTTTCAAATAATTAGCTCTCTTTGTATCATTTCACTCCAGTATTTAAAATGTACTTGTAGTGGGATTTAAAACAGGTTTTAACAAGGTACATAGTCTGGACTGATGAAGAATAAAGTCAGAAATGTAGTTTAAGAACTAACCTTTCTTAAATCTGCAGTGAAACAATAAAAGATAGATCTGTGGTGTTATTTAAGGCAAAAATATTTGTGTGTGTTGTGTTCAGAGAGAGTTGTGTTTTAAGCTCTAGTCTTATATAAAATTATATACTGCATCATGTGTGTCAGCATCAGCAGAATACCCTGCACCAAAGAACAAAGAGACGATTACAGAGAGAGTGAGTCATGTTTCTAACACACCTCTAAATATATGAAATCTAGTTTTACCTTCAGAGGGAAGCCAAGTCAAAGCTGAGTTAGAGCTGAACTGCAGCTGAGAGGAGCTCAGGAGCTACACTAACACACACCCAGTCAAAATTAAAATCCCTAATTTCTAAATGCACCAATCATTGTGTCGCCATAGCACTGTGACTACTTCCTTGTTTCTGCACACACTGTACATTCTCTCAGCTCCACTGAGTATACAGAATCACCCTGAAGTCCTGCAATTACAGACTGTATTCATTCCCAGTGAATAAAATTACATCTCACCTATGAATAGTCTTTAGTATATTACATTAAAGAAAGACTGCATTCTCGTTCATTTCATCTTTTAAAGAGAATTTTCAAAGTTCTGAATTGTTTATTAAATAATTCACTTAAGAAATAATAGATATTTTCACACCAGTGTGGTTGGGAGATGTGAGGTGTGATCTCATTGTTCCAAATACTTATGTTTTCCTTTAAAATATAATTGACATTATTCATGTGTAAATATTTCAACCTGGTCCTGAGCTTTATATGAGTTTTGACTCTAAATTTATCCCAGTATTAAACACAGAAGATATCATTCCAGAACAAAATGCCTATTTGTTACTAATAATATGACAGCGCAAAATTGTATTTGTCAAAATGTAATGCCTTCAAAATGTCAGGAAAGCGATGTGTTAATTAGAAACCTAAAATTTAGAACTGCATTTTTTCTTTAGTTTAGAATGTTGTCATCCAATGTATGAGATGGGACCAAAGGTGTGATTGGACCCAAAAGACAAAACGTCACATCCAATGTATAAGATGGAGGATGAGCTCACGCCCCTCGCTGCCGTTGTATTCTTAGCTGAACCTATGTGTGCTTTTAGGTCCTTTTCACCTTTATTTGCTACACATGGGAAAACATGGAAAATTATTTTTTAATTCATCCGAGAACTTACATTTATCTTTCGGCATAGCTGCTCGAGATGAGGGTGGGTACATGAGCTGTGACTACTGACGTGCAGACTGACCAATTAAATGTTTACAGAGAAGGTTATCGACCACAATGTCACTTCCGTCCAATGCTAATTCTGCGCTCTAACTGAAAACACCATGATGTTTTAGAAAACCAATCTTAACTGATTTATAAACAACCCTTCACCTTCCTTATACACCTATAGGGTATATTTCATACTGACTCCCGTACAACTAGGGTGACCAGACGTCCTCTTTTACCCGGACATGTCCTCTTTTTTAGACTTAAAAAAATGTCCGGCCGGAATTTCACAAACGTCCGGCATTTTGTTTTTCTAGAGCTTACATAGAACTTCGAGAAGTTTCGTTCACAAACTAGTCCCGCCCTCCCCTACTCCGATTGGTTCGCTTGAGTGAGAAGGGGGCGTGGTGAAGTAGCCTAAAATCTTCTGATTGGACGGTCTGACTGTAGAGCTACCGTTATTGGTCGATAACCTTCTCTGTAAACATTTAATTGGTCAGTCTGCACGTCAGTAGTCCTTGTTTACGTCAGACAAAGTTCATGTACCTACCCTCATCTCGAGCAGCTATGCCGAATCATAAATGTAAGTTCTGTGATGAATTAAAAAAGAAATTCCCATGTTTTGTGTGTAGCAAACACAGGTGTAAAGGACCTAAAAGCACACATAGGTTCAGCTAAGAATACAACGAGGTGCAAGAGCTCATCACCCTTTTTTTTATTTAATGAAGAATAGTTGTGTCCACTCACTATTGCCCAAGCCCAAAGATCAGCCTCTGACTATGCCACTGCTTCGCTCTCTAAGCGTGATTAGGATGGTGCTTTCCTTCATCCCAACCCATCAGCACAATGCTAATCCAACAGCATGATGGCTTTAGCTGATGGAAACATATTTGTGTTTCTCCTCCAAGCTCCAAGCTGAACTCAAATGCGCATTAGTCGCAGTTTAAAAAGATGTCTTTAACCTCAGGTAGCATTCTGACGAGTAGCACCTTGTGACGAGTGAGAACAGGCCAACAGGTGGAACCTGTCAAAAAGGGGCACTGATTTAGCTTGTAATGTGGCATCAGTCTGAGGGAATTCTCCATTTCCATTGTTCTTGTCTTTTTACATTCTGAAAACATGGGCACAGCTCAACAGAGGGAGGGGCTGAATTTGTTGCAAAACAGAACCAAGTCAAACAAAAACAGCAAGTGAATTGCCCTTCATGGGAACTTCTCTGTTTTGGGATGATCCTGAATTTACAGTAAACTAATTATGTTGACAAATGGGCCAATGAAAATAGGAGATGAAGGACAGACTTTAACTTTATAGCTGTCAGACTTCCCCAAACAGTCCCAATAAGAAAGCTACAACAGCAGGCTGTTAAACATAATGGTTTTACTGATATCAAGGTAAAATATATGTAATTATAAAGTGTAAAAAAATGAATGAAATAAAAATTAAAAATTTTCTGATTGGACTGGTAAAAACAATGTTCAAAAAAACCTTATCACTTCCTTATTACAGTTTTTCTCGATTGCTTACACACTTTTGAAAGCATGCCTCATACTCTCAGAACACTACACAAAAATTAGAAAACACACACACTCACTACAGAGAGTACGTACATAAGGGTGTTGTAAAATATTTTAGAATATTGTTTTCATACTCAGAACACACAAATACACGATAACAAATATATTTAATTTTTCACACAAAAACAATGTACATAGTGTACATCCCAAACAACTCAGAGTTGCACATTCATTCATTCATTAATTCATTATCTGTACCCCTTATTGGGGTAACCCTTACCTAACAGGGTCGCGGTGGGTCCAGAGCCTACCAGGAATCATTGGGCGCAAGGCGGGAATACACCCTGGAGGGGGCACCATTCCTTCACAGGGTGACACAAACATTCACTCAATCACACCTACGGACACTTTTGAGTCGCCAATCCACCTACCACCGTGTGTGTTTTTGGACTGTCACCCGGAGGAAACCCACGCAGACACAGGGAGAACACACCACACTCCTCACAGACAGACACCCGGAGGAAACCCACGCAGACACAGGGAGAACACACCACACTCCTCACAGACAGTCACCCGTAGGAAACCCACGCAGACACAGGGAGAACACACCACACTCCTCACAGACAGTCAACCGGAGGAAACCCACGCGGACACAGGGAGAACACACCACACTCCTCACAGACAGTCACCCGGAGGAAACGCACGCGGACACAGGGAGAACACACCACACTCCTCACAGACAGTCACCCGGAGGAAACCCACACCGACACAGAGAGAACACACCACACTCCTCACAGACAGTCACCCGGAGGAAACCCACACAGACACAGAGAGAACACACCACACTCCTCACAGACAGTCATCCGGAGGAAACCCACGCAGACACAGGGAGAACACACCACACTCCTCACAGACAGTCACCCGGAGGAAACCCACGCAGACACAGGGAGAACACACCACACTCCTCACAGACAGTCACCTGGAGCAGGACTTGAACTCACAACCTCCAGGTCCCTGGAGCTGTGTGACTGTGACACTACCTTCTGCACCACCGTGCCACCCTTATTTAAACGATGGAACAAACAAAGTTACTATGCTAATTGATGGAAATGGAAAAAAATAACTAAAAGATAAATAATCATTCTTTTTTTGAATTGTATTAACTTTATTCTACTCTTTGCGATGCATCTCTTACTGAATATATTACATATAATTAAAAGCAGGAATGTAAATCAAACCATGAATGTGCTTTTAAATGGGATGTTTGCCATGTGTCCGCATTTTGTAGTTCTACAGTTACTATGTTTTAGCTCCTTTGTTCTCCAATGATTATGAACACCACAGAGCTCAGAAATAGAAAAGTAGGGTATGGGCTCCTTAACAATAAGGGTTTAAAGGGATAGATAATCTAGCAAAAAAAAGTAGATATAGAAGAATATTTGAACTTGTAAGGGGTTTGTAACACTCCCTCCTCTTAGACACACACTCACTTTAATGGCACCTGATGTTGTGCTGCTATGAGTGGATCAGCTGATGAAGGACTAGAAGACGACCAACACACACTGTCTCTGACTCTACATCTACAAGGTGGACCAACGAGGGAGGAGTGTCTCACAGAGTGGACAGGGAGTGGACACAGGGTTTAAAAACTCCAGCAGCCACTGCTGTGTCTGATCCACTCGCACCAGCACAACACACACTAACACACTACCACCACCACATCAGTACCTACATTCCTTTATCTGTTACCACTTTAGGTCAGATAGGTAGAGCCTTAGTGTTGACACTGTGTTAAAAAGGTACCTAATTGGTGAATTATGTGAGAATTTCAATAGATGAATTTCAACTTCATGTCTATATTAAAATACAGTAAGTGCTGCTCACTCCCTGTGTCTCCCAGAGGTCATGAAAACATGGCTCCTACACACGAACTGAACAAAACTATCTTCTTTTAGTTCACATCTACACATGAAATCACACTAAAATCCAGCCAATTTTTGCATGGAGCAACAGCGCTATCTACTGGCTACAAAGGTTCACAGGTAAAATAAACACAAGTACAGGGGTCTGTGTCTACACAGCCTGGGACCTGAACCAAGGCAAACGTATGACTTTCAATAGAACTGAGAAATCTCTTCAGCACTTGGGTGTTTGGGGCGTTGGTTGAGGGGGATAAGACTCGTGTGGATAAGATCAGCGAATGAGGAGTGGCAGCGTTAGCGTCCACATTCAGAGCCTCCAGGAAAGAGTCGCCTATCAGACTTTCCCTTGTGTTAAGTGTGCAGAGTACAGTGTGCGCGTATCTTGGGCTTTATATGTAAATTATATGTAAATCCAGAAGAAATAACTTCTTTATAAAATAGTGTTTAAAGATTATACGTTTTTATTTCCCTATTTAATGATGTGATTATCATTACACAGGAAAAAATAAAAGAAAAACTTCACACACTGTGTTGTATTTACATATAAAGCAAAAGTAGTGTACAGTAGTGTGTAAAAGTTTTAGGCACATGCAAAAATGTTGGAAAGTAAAGACGACTTCAAAAATAATAAAATTAATTATTAATTGAAAAAGACAACAATGTGAAGTAAACTATAGAAAGTCAGTATTATATGTGACGCCCATTTGCTTTTTTCCCCCTTAAATATTAGTCCTAGGAACAGTTTATACTTTATTTATTTATAAAGAAATCAGGTGGTTTTTTTAAGAAGTTGGACTGTCACACTTCTTTTTTCATGAAAATCTCAGGAGCCTTTATTATGTTTTTTGTTGCTTTCTTTACAGACATACAATTATTATTTTGTAACATTAATATTATTGGTAAAGTAAATTAATGCAGAATTCATAAAATTTATATCTACATAATTTGTACTAGAAGGACTGGCGCCCCCTCCACAGTGTTCTCCTGCCTTGCGCCCAGCGATTGCAGGTAGGCTCCGGACTCACCGCGACCCTGAACTAGATAAGGATTACAGATAATGAAAGAATTAATTAATTAATAAATTGTACTAGAAGGACTGGCGCCCCCTCCAGGGTGTGTTCCTGCCTTGCGCCCAGCGATTGCAGGTAGGCTCCGGACTCACAGTGACCCTGAACTGGATAAGGGCTAAAGATAATGAATGAATGAATGAATGAATGAATTTATACAAAAAAAAAATAATAATAATAGGGTGCCTAATACTTGTGACTATTGCACGGTACTATTTGTATGTGTGTATATATATAATCTGTTTTGATTAATATTTTAAAAAAGAATAAATAAAACCTCTGGTTGTAAAAATGGAACCAGACATCTGAATGGATCAGAAACTTCAGACACTTCTGCCAGATGTATGGGACATTGTTTTAAAAAGGTTTTACACTAAAAAATATCCTCAGGAACAAATAATGACTCAATACTGCTGTTAAAAATCTGTACATTTCTAACAGTGTTTCTGAATCCTTTTTTTTTTTTTTTTTAAATGCACCATTTCTCCAAAACATTTCAAACCTAAATTCTTTGCAGTTTTACACTGAGAAATGTCCTCAATCTGTAAAATGTCAAACAAACACAAGACCACCCTCAATAAACTAAGTCTTAGATGTTACAAAGTGTGAGGCGATCACCAGAAAGACACAAGTCAAGCGCAAAAAATATATTTTATTGTCAAGCAAGGATTTGATTTTAGCAAACCATCACGGGATATTACATCCTCCAAGCTTTTCAAAGTACAGAATGAAAGCAATACATGGCCTTTTTGGTTTACTGAATTGCATTTTCCTGTTTTTCTGCTACTTTCAGAGGAATAACCAGCGAAGTGCACAATTATAATATCCTCCAACTTACCCAGGTCATAGATCAATACCGCCTGTTAAAATGAGTTAAGAAGGAAGAGGTATTTTAATATAAGGTTCAGTTTGTTGCTGACGGAATAAAACCTAGTATCTTCTAAACAGCACATTCACAGGAGGAGGAATTACAGGCTCTAATGGAAGCATCAAGTTAATTTGAAAATTGGCTACCGTTAGCGTAGCCTCATTAATGGATCAACAATCCTGATGTACAGGACGCGAGGCAGCAGCA
>NW_027100819.1:0-10000 GCF_029633855.1 Hoplias malabaricus
ACTCCCTGATGAGCTGAACAACTTCTACGCTCGTTTCGACCAGATGATATTGATATCTTCAATAAACGATCCTCCACCGACAACAACCCACTTGTACTTTCCAATTCGGACGTCAGTCGCATGCTGAGCAGAGTGAATGCACGGAAGGCAACTGGCCCTGGTGGTGTACCTGGCCGTGTGCTAAGAGCTTGTGCTGTGGAACTTGCGGGTGTCTTTGCTCACATCTTTAATGTTTCGCTTGCCCAGGCAGCTGTACCTTCTATCTTTAAATCAGCCATCCTTGTGCCTGTGCCTAAGCATTCTACTGCTTCAGACTTTAATGAATTTTGACCTGTAGCACTCACCCCAATATTTTCCAAGTGCTTTAAAAGACTAGTTCTTTCTCACTTGAAATCCTGCCTGCCTGCTACGCTGGACCCACACCAGTTTGCTTATCATAGCAACAGATCCACAGAGGACGCTATCTCAACAGCACTGCACTAACCCACCTGGACTGTCAAAACTCATAGGTGAGAATGCTGTTCCTCGATTTTAGTTCTGCATTCAACACAGTGATTCCGCCTATGCTGATATCCAAACTCCACCCTCTGGGTATCAGCACATCACTCTGCCACTGGATTTTAGACTTCCTGTCTAACAGACCCCAATCTGTTAGATTAGGCAACCTTCATTCATCAACCATCACCTTGAACACTGGCGTTTCACAAGGTTGTGTTCTTAGCCCGATTCTGTACTCTCTCTTCACCCATGACTGTGTACCTGCCTATGGTTCAAACACCGTAGTCAAATTCGCAGATGACACCATGGTGATAGGCTTGATTACAGACAATAATGAAACGCCCTACCGGGATGAAGTACAGCATCTGTCCTTGTGGTGCCAAAAGAATAACCTGGTACTAAACACGCTCAAAACAAAGGAGATCATCATGGACCTCAGACGGACTAGGAACCAAGCTCACGCCCCCATTCACATCAACGGAACTGCAGTGGATCAGGTGTCCAGTTTCAAGTTTCTTCGAGGACATCTACCATAAACGCTGCCTGGGCAGGGCAAGAAATATCGTCAAGGACGTCACACACCCAAATCATGGACTTTTCAGCCTTTTACCATCTGGCAGACGTTACAGGAGCCTCTTTTCCCGCACTAACAGGTTTCGTAAAAGTTTTTTTTTCCTGAGGCTGTTATCCGGATGAACACTATTCAGGCACTTTAAATAAATCTTGCACAATCATTTCACTGCACCTTCTGTAAAGCTGTATTTCATTCATCCTTCAGTACATAATTCATCACCTACACAATGTTACTTTGCTTACATATTTTATATTTCAATATGTATATATGGTTACTTTAACTTCCATAATCACAATGTCATATCACTACTGCACTTTATGTAAATTATGTAAATAATGTTATATATTGCACTTCTGGTTAGATGCTAACTACATTCCATTGGCCCTGTACTTGTACTCTGCACAATGACAATAAAGTTGAATCTAATCTCATCTAATTTATTTTAATCAGGGAACATAACTTTGGACCACTCGGGAGCAGTCCAGTCCTTTTTCCTGACGCTGTCTCTTGTTCAAGAGTGGCTTGGCATAAGGAACATGACAGCTGACACCCATGTCTTGCATACATTCAAATTTTATGACCAGCACCTGTATGTGCTTGTATAATTTTAATTTCTTAACATTGAGGTTGCCCAGAAGCTCAATGTTGTATTGCAACTCTTCGCTTCCACATTAAATTACCTGACGCTGGATTATAACTTACTTCTGAACGTCATTGTTCCATTATCTTGGGCATGATTTTAATGTGTGAGCAATCTTTTTGTGCTGACTATATGCAGGTGTATTGTTTAACACTAGAACTACCAAACCGCTGCCATTTGGCAATTATACCTTTAAATCCCAAAGAACTGCCATTTGGCAGGTGTGAACAGCTCTTCTCACCTCCAGTGTTATGTAAATGAGGCCTTTACATTTGAAAGGAGACACTCTACTGCACTCCACACTCTTCTCTGCAGCAAGTTGGTGAACCCCCACCCACAAAAAAAGTCAACATTACCAGACATTTAGATTCAAGGTAGTTTTATTGGTATATGAACAGGAAAGAAACATTTTGCTTGGTTTCCCTGTACAATGAAATAGTAATAAAGGAAGTAATGAAAGATTAAATAAGCATGCAACAATATGTTAACAAAAGTATTCATGAATAGAAATGTAAACTTTACAGAAATATAAACTATGTGCTTCATGCCACACTGTGCCATCTTTTGCCGTCTCTGTCAGCCACCCGTGTGTCTCCATGCGACCTCTCTTTCCTGGAGGTGGTGAAGTCTCCTCATCTACAGGACCATATGTTTGAGAATTGATTAGTGAAAGGTTCAAATAATGTGAAATTGACACAAACATGGTATTTGAATTATAATTCCAAAACATCTGAAGTATGCCTCCTTTGTGCTAATGTAGGATTGTTTTCACAGTGCAAAAAGTGGCATATTGATTAGTCAAAATAGCTCTGATATTTTGTAACCTTATTTTAAGTAGTTTTTGTCTTTTGAAAAACTGCCAATAGGTAAAGATATTTTTTAATAAATTTATACAAAAAAACAACCCTCAGCTAGTTGTAAAAAAAGACATTTTTACTTAAACTTTTTAAAACCCAAAGTAAAAGAATCGTATCAGGACATTTTGTCTTGTTTTAAGTCAAAATACAAGTCAAAATTACTCAAATTAAAATAGAATAATATTCTTGAGCAATTTTAACTTCAAGATTGTACTTTTTGCAGTGTGTCTCTTCCAAAATCACAACAGCTATAACCAGCAAACAAACATAGAAAATTTAGGAAATCTTACCAGAAGAGATTTCAGAGTCACCGCTCTGATGGAAACGCCCATGCCCACGTTGTGCTCGGCCCGCCCGAAATAACCTCCTATGCAGAAGGGGTGCGACATGCCTGGGATCCTCTCTGACGTTGACGAGGGTCCAAGATTTCTTAACATGACATTCCTTAGCATAGAAGCGCTTGTACAAGTGTCCTTGTACCGCCCACTGGAGTTCCTGGCAATACGAAGAGGACGGAGATAAAAGGGAGATGACGAGGCACCAATAAGGGAATGTTTGGGTTGATGGAACGAGACATGATCTAATAATGGTGTACGTGACTGGGGTCCTATATATGGCTTGGATTTGTTCAATAAATTCAAGAGATAAGAGAGAATCTTTGACTGTCTGTCTTATTCCTCTCTTCTCCTCAAAGAATTCTTTGAGCGTCGATCTTTCTTCCTGGTGATACTTAATCATTAATTTTAAGTTTGCCATAATAATTAACATTCCCTAATCAGAAGCCCTGGATGAACAGAGAGGTTCGCACTCTGCTCAAAGCCAGAGATGCTGCCTTCAGATCAGGATGCAGGGAAGCATACAGCTTGGTCAGAGCTAACCTGAGGAGAGGAATAGCTATAGCCAAGCACTGCTACAAACGCCGGTCCTGATTCACAAAAAAAACAAAAGCAGATGCACATAAATGGAAAAACCTAATGCGTACAAAAGAAGGGCAAAAAACAAGACTGGTGGTCTGAGATTTCTTACCATGGCATCCCTCAGCATAGAAGCGCTCAGGGTACGAGCGTCCTTTGTACCGCCCACTGGAGTTCCTGGCAATATGAAGAGACTAATAGCTATAGCCAAGCACTGCTACAAACTCTGGATTGAGGAGCACTTTACCTCCTCTGACCCTTGGCGTATGTGGCAGGGAATACACACCCTGACTGACACTGACACACCCATCTCAGTTACCTCCATCGTGTATATTTGTAATATTGTACTATAGTGAGAAAGGTTTATTCTATTTTATTTCACTCAGCATGTAGCCAGATAGGCTATTTACTTTGGTGCAGTTTATTATATAAAGTTTATGCACTTTATTAACAAGTTTTCCAGTGTCTGCAGTCATCTTTCTCTAAAACTCACACAAAGACATTATTTGAACTATAATTCCAAAACACCTCAAGTCTGCCTCCTTTGTACTAATTTTGGATTGTTTTCTCACTGATGATTTGTCAAAATAGCTAAAGTTCAGATTTTAAGTAAATTTGCCTTTTGAAAAACTGCCTCCTTTGTACTAATGTAGGATTGTTTTCACAGTGCAAAAAGTGGCATATTGATTAGTCAAAATAGCTCTGATATGTTGTAACCTTATTTTAAGTAGTTTTTGTCTTTTGAAAAACTGCCAATAGGTAAAGATATTTTTACATAAATTTATACAAAAAACAACCCTCAGCTACTTGTAAAAAGGACATTTTTACTTAAACATTTAAAAACCCAAGTAAAAGAATATTATCAGGACATTTTTTCTTGTTTTAAGTCAAAATATCTCACCCCATTGGCAAAGTGTTTTTCTTGACAAGTAAATATGACTCAAATTAAACTTAAATACTATTTTTGAGCAATTTTTACTTAACTGAATTTTTTATTTATATTTCTCAAGGTTTTTGTAGGTTTCACATCAAATAATACTGCATTAGATCAACAAATATAAACTAAAAAGCTTAAATAATTCTTTATTGTGTGTATTCTAAATAAACAAGTATTATTTCATTATATTTTTGAAAGATTATAATAATAATTATCAGCAGCTGAGAAAACTGCCAAAGTACCAAAATATTTTTTATTTGTTGAGACTGTTGCCCTAAACTAAACTCCTGAAAGTCTGTGCCTGCTGTGACTCTCAGAGCTTTGTCAGTCAACACAGTTCACACTATCACCCATCCCCCCGTTTTAGCACCTAGTAGTGGCTTAATGTACATAACAAAATGTGGCCTAATGGGTTGCAAATTACCCCAGCACTGCCATTTGGCAGCCTCTGGTAGAAAAAGGGGGTATATGAAAATCCTGATAGTTCTAGTGTTGACATTCTGACTGGTGTTCGCTCAGAAGCTTTTAAATTTTTCGCTTCCACCTTAAGTAATGCAGCAGTAACATTAGCTAACTTGAAAATTTGAAAGTAAGGCGTTCGGACAAGAGTTTCAGAAGGGCAGGCTGGCTCACTGTGGTTACGTGTTTGTCGGTTTACTGGCATTATAAATATATCAAAGATAGTTGGAAACTTTGTGAAAGGACGTTTGTGTTGCCTTATCAAAGTAGCCAACACTTTAAAAATGTTAATGTCTATGGATGTTGGGCATGTTAAAAGTATTAAAAACATTACAAAACACTTCAACGAATGATAAATATATACGCCATCCCAATCCCAATATATTTGCCTGTAATGGAATATATTGGAATCGGGACGTTCCGGGAGCCACCTGGTGGATTGATGCAAAAGTGCGGGTAAAAGGCCCAAACTTTGAGGATTTTTAGCTCTCACCACGTGTGCCCAGGACCCGACCCCGGGCTCTGCAAAGTAAATCGTCTAGGGGGCGCCGCGCGCTAGGCCGATAAGGTCCACCAAGCGGCGTATCATATATGTGGATTGGGATGGTGTGGTACTACGAAGAGGTAAGCAACTGCTATTTTGTCCACTAAATGGCTTTTCGGAACTAAGACCCCACCACCACCTGTTAGGTCTAAATGGAATTGTGGACCCATTTGTGGCCACATACTTATATATGTTAAGATAGGATAAATCTCCTTCAAAATTATATTGAACAAAAAAATCTGAATTAAAAAAGGGCTTTTTTCAGCAGTAAATTCAGTGGTGGTTGAAGTGAGGGGTATATATATCTATGTTTGTGTGCGCTTTTAAACGTATTTATGTTTATATAAATATTATGTTTGTATAATGTTTATACAAAATCTCATAAACATTGTTCAGAACATTAAACACTGGAATTGTTTCCGTTATTTGGTAAGTTAAGGCTTTATGTTGTTTCAGCAATAACGCCATACACCAGTTGGTGGCAGTAAAGCATCATGATTCACGAAATACACAAACTTAACGTGTTAACACGTTCATAACGCGTCAATACCTTAACGTGTTAACACGAAATTATACGCTACGTGTCAACACGGAGAATCCAACACGTTTAGAGCATAATTTAAAACAAATGAAAAAAAAACAGAGGAATTCAAGTTTATAAAGTGTATTGGACTAAAAACAATAAGCTTGTAGCCTACTTAGTGTATACTCAAATACCTACATGCAAAATTGAGCCATGCTTTGGTACTGCGTTCTTATAATGTTTTTTGTGAATTGACTACACTCGGCTCAGAGTCACAGTCAGAAAACAGCGTTGGCCCACAGCAGGCTCAGTGTCACTTTTCTGAGTGTTCTTCGTCAGTAGTCATGGGGGTCCAGGTGTAAGGAATGTCGTTGGTCTCTAAGCGTATTGGATTTGACCATGTTTTTTATGAGATTTTGTATTAACATTATACATATATAAATACGTTTAAAAGCACACACACACACACACACACACACACACATATATATATATATATATATATATATATATATATATATATATAAACCCCTCACTTCAACCACCACTGAACTGCTGAAAAAGCCCTTTTTTAATTCAGAATTTTTTGTTCAATTTCATTTTGAAGGAGATTTATCCTCTCTTAATTTATATATAGAAGTAGATACACATAATTAAATAAAACATGAGTAACTTAATGTATCGTTAAACATACAATACGTTTACAGAAAGAGGAGGATCTGGAAAGTTAATTTCACCATGGGTTTGTATTGACACTGTATTGTTTAGCAGTATGCTATTAAAAGAATGCACATAATTTATCAATGTCAAATCTCAGTATGTGTCACACACATAGTGTGAGAGAATAGTGATGTTTGTTTGATATACAATTATGAAAAGCTTTAGAGCATGTTATGAATGAAGTTATATAATAATATGCATGTTTACAAATTTTAAGGTACTAAACACCAGAGGTTTTTTATTGTGAAAAATTAACTTCCAGTTGCTATGGGGATCAGCTTACTAATATTGCTGTCTTCACACTGCTCACGTAGGGCTCAACGTAGCCATAGGTCAGTGCTTCGCTCACTATGTTATGAATAATTCAGATGAAACGTAGGGACTACGTTCACAAAGGATTTATGTTTCGTGTCAGCTACAGTGTGTGATGTAAATCCAATCATGAATATGTAAGTAGGCCCGTATGGATTAGTTAAATGCTGTTTTAACTACAGTAACTGAAAAATATCACTGGTGAACGAGACAAAATACATATTCAATTATAACTGATATCACAACAAAAATATAGAATTAGAAACAGTACATAAAAACCCAAACAAAGTGTAGTGTAGCGAAACTGGTGGACTCTCTCTTTGTCTGTGTGTAGATGGATATAATCTCGGTGTGGGGACTAAAACTTGTTTACAGACTCACATTTTTAGTTATACAAATACACGCATTCTTGTGTGTGTACGATTGTTTACATGTGTAAGGAAGAGACGTTATAAAAAATAACTAAATACTCTATAAAGGACTTAAATCCAGGATAATAAGTCTGAATTAATGAAGACACGGCCCCTGTGCATAACTCGTGCGGGAGTTTAAATATCATTTGATTAGAATACAACACTTTTCATGTGTTTAATGAATATATTTTTTGTTAAATATTGGTTTTAATCATAACATAAATGTGTCGCTTTGTCAGTTAGCAAAGTTACATCAGCCAGTAATGTTAAGCTACAGCCCGGTCTCACACCTACTCGTGATATAGTAATCTGCAATTCGTGACATATCGCATATTTTCAGCATGAATTGCAGTCTCCTATATATGTGACTATATCACAAGTAGGTGTGAGACCAGGTTGTAAGCTATCACTACCTCGGGATGTAAAGGTCTTCCATGTGTCTTAGCAAATTACAAATAATTAAAATAAATGTTTTACAGTTACTGAAAGACATCTACGAAGAAATGTACTGCTTAAATATAATATATAACACTTGTGTCAAATATATTGCAATTGGGATGGTTAAAGTAAAGACTTATACATTTTGGGAAAACATTTTATATAGTTAAAAAAAATACATGTTTCCATACAGCCCAAGTCCCTCTGATCCTTTTTCTGTAATTAGAAGTGTAAAATTCTACTGTCAAAAACCCATATATGTTTTTGACTGGAATATATTGGAAGTTGGATTATCAGATCTTGGCTTAGGAGTGAAATATCTTCAAAGTAAGACCAGTTTCGTCTAAGTCTGAGTGTCATCAACTCAGGGTGTGAGTTTGGAGATGATTGGAGGACATCAATTTTTTCACTTAAAAACAACTCATAGGGGGACCCCTTTTAGTTTTTTTGAGTGAAAATATTTATTCTCTCCAATCTTCTCCAAACTCACACGCTGAGTAAGAT
This sequence comes from Hoplias malabaricus, assembly GCF_029633855.1. Taxonomy (NCBI): domain Eukaryota; kingdom Metazoa; phylum Chordata; class Actinopteri; order Characiformes; family Erythrinidae; genus Hoplias; species Hoplias malabaricus. Next base: position 8,334 of record NW_027100819.1, read on the forward strand.
AGACCCAGACAAAGATAGACCCGTTTGTAAAAACCTCTTATGTTGTTCTGAAGCTGAGATCTGATAATCCTACTTCCAATATATTCAAGTCAAAAAAAAATATATGGATTTTGGACAGTAGAATTTTACAACTCCAAAGACAGATATGAGATCAGGGAGTCATGGGATATATGGCTAAATGTATTTTTAGACATTACAATTATGTTTTCCTAAAACGTGCTCTGATGACAATATGTAGTGATGGGACACCATCCCACTTTGAACATATTTGACACAATATATATGGTAATTGAACAAGCATCCCACTTACAATATATTTGAAGCCATAAGGATGTATGGTAATTGGACAACCATCTCATTTCCAATATATTTGACACCATCAGGATATAGGGGAATTGGACAACTATCCCACTTACAATATATTTGACACCATCAGGATGTATGGGAATTGGACAACCATCCCACTTCCAATATATTTGACACCATCAGAATATATTGCAATTGGACAACCATCCCACTTCCAATATATTAGACACCATCAGGATAACCATCCCACTTCCAATATATTTGACACCATCAGAATATATTGCAATTGGACAACCATCCCACTTCCAATATATTAGACACCATCAGGACAACCATCCCACTTCCAATATATTTGACACCATCAGAATATATTGCAATTGGACAACCATCCCTCTTCCAATATATTTGACACCATCAGGATGTATGGGAATTGGACAACCATCCCACTTCCAATATATTTGACACCATCAGAATATATTGCAATTGGACAACCATCCCACTTCCAATATATTAGACACCATCAGGACAACCATCCCACTTCCAATATATTTGACACCATCAGAATATATTGCAATTGGACAACCATCCCTCTTCCAATATATTTGACACCATCAGAATATATTGCAATTGGACAACCATCCCACTTCCAATATATTAGACACCATCAGGACAACCATCCCACTTCCAATATATTTGACACCATCAGAATATATTGCCATTGGACAACCATCCCTCTTCCAATGTATTTGACACCATCAGAATATATTACAATTGGACAACCATCCCACTTCCAATATATTTGACACCATCAGAATATATTGCAATTGGACAACCATCCCACTTCCAATATATTTGACAGCAATTGGACAACCATCCCACTTCCAATATATTCGGAGGCCGGAAATACCCCATCCCAAACCCAATATAATATACATGTGTTGGGACATTCCATGTGCCACCTGGTGGACTGATGAAAAATTGCGGATAAAAGGCCCAAACTTTGATTATTCATATCTCTTTCCACGTGAGGAGTAGAGACTCAGCGAGGGCGCGGAACTTCGTGGCGTGTTCCCCTGAGCGCACTGGACCCGCTCTCGGGCTCGGCAAAAATCATTTAACGGGCGCCGCGCGCTAGCGCTCTGGTCCCGTCCGATGGCAATATACCATATGTGGATTGGGATGTTGAGTGGCTTTCTTAAGTTAAGGCTTTATGTTGTTTCAGCAATAACGCCATACACCAGTTGGTGGCAGTAAAGCATCATGATTCACGAAATACACAAACTTAACGTGTTAACGCGAAATTATACCCTACGTGTCAACACGGAGAATCCAACACGTTTAGAGCATAATTTAAAACAAAT
>NW_027100819.1:17500-40000 GCF_029633855.1 Hoplias malabaricus
TAGATTGTAAATGGGATGCTGGTCCAAATCTAGTCATGGCAAATAGATTGTAAGTGGGAAATTCCAGTCTATTCCAGTAATGTCAAATAGATTGTAAGTTGGATGCTTGTCCAATTCCAATTTATTCAAGTCCTGTCAAATAGATTGTAAGTGGGATGCTGGTCAAATTCCAGTCTATTCCAGTCATGTCAAATACATGTAAGTGGGATCGCACTTCCAATCTATTTGACTTCGCTGATATAGATTGGAATTGGGATCCCACTTCCAATTTATTTGACTTAACAGAAATAGATTGGAAGTGGGATCCCACGAAACATGTATTTGACTTGGCTGAAATAGATTGGAAGTGGGATCCCAATCCCAATTTATATGACATAGCTTAAATAAACTGCTAGTGGGATCCCACTTCCAATCTATTTCAGTCAAGTCAAATAAATTGGAAGTGGGATCCCACTTCCAATCTAATTCAGCCAAGTCAAATACATGTTTCGTGGGATCCCACTTCCAATTTATTTGACTTGACTGAAATAGATTGGAAGTGGGATCCCACTCCCAATTTATTTGATTTGGCTGAAATAGATTGGAAGTGGGATCCCACTCCCAATTTATATGACATAGCTTAAATAAGCTGGTAGTGGGATCCCACTTCCAATCTATTTGACTTGGCTGATATAGATTGGAAGTGGGACAGTGAGATCTCAGCTCTCTGACATCATATTATGATATTAATGCCACTCCTCTTTAAGTCTGGGTCTGCTGACATCACGGTGTGATTTTGGAGAAGATTGGAATATGTCAAAAATTTGACCCAAAAAAAGTCAAAGGGGTACCCCTTTGAGATTTTTAGGGCAAATTTTTGACTTCATGCAATCTTCTTCAAACTCACACCCTGAATTAAGGAGGCTGATACGTAGATAATGGTGTTATTTGTTTTTTCATATTTCTTATCAAAGCTGAGATCTGACTGTCCCACTTCCAATTTATTCAAGTCAAGTTTATACATGGGATTTGGACAGAGGAATTTTACAACTGTTAATACAGGCATGCACTCAGAATGAGTTGATTTGTGTAGAAAAATATATACTGTGGCATAAAATAATGCTTTTCCCCAAAATAACTTAGGCTTTTTTGAGGAAATCCCACCAGCAATGTATATGACATAGCTTAAATAAAGTGCTAGGGGGATCCCACAAAAGATGTATTTGACTTGGCTGAAATAGATTGGAAGTGGGATCCCACGAAACATGTATTTGACTTGGCTGAAATAGATTGGAAGTGGGATCCCACATCCAATTTATTTGACTTGGCTGAAATAGATTGGATGTGGGATCCCACTTTCAATTTATTTGACTTGGCTGAAATAGATTGGATGTGGGATCCCACGAAACATGTATTTGACTTGGCTGAAATAGATTGGATGTGGGATCCCACGAAACATGTATTTGACTTGGCTGAAATAGATTGGAAGTGGGATCCCACAAGCAATTTAAATGACATAGCTTAAATAAACTGCTAGTGGGATCCCACTTCCAATCTATTCCAGTCAAGTCAAATAAATTGGAAGTGGGATCCCACTTCCAATCTATTTCAGCCAAGTCAAATACATGTTTCGTGGGATCCCACAAGCCATTTATATGACATAGCTGAAATACATTAGAAGTGGGATCCCATTAAAAAACTAGTAAAATCCTTGAAAATATTTGAATAAAAACAGAGGCCTAACTGACAGTTGGAGGGAATTTCTTTCGAATAAATTTGCTGATTTTTTTTTTACATACTAAACAAGGTCGCAGTGACCCGGCCCTTCGATATGTTGTTTGAGGGTCCCAGATGATTAAGTATTCGACGCGGCTAGTTCGGCAGCCCCCCCCAAGCCCAGATTCTGGACGTCCCACTCCCAATTTATTCCAATTCAAAGGTCATACATGGGTTTTGGACACCCCTTAGAAAGGTCCGAATGACCCCAAATTTAAATATGTTTATCATGTATACTGCACGAGACAGCGTGTAAAATTGCGTAAGCCTAGAGTGTTGTTTTCTATGAAAAATCCATAGAAACGTTCCCCTTTTTCTGTGCATACATTTGAATGGAGACAGAGGCCTAACTGACGAGTTAAAGGGCACCTTTCTGGAACAAATAAATTTTTTTTTCTACACTTGGAAAGGTCGCAGTGACCCGGCCCTTCGATATGTTGTTTGAGGGTCCCGCATGATTAAGAAGTCGAAGCGTCGAAGTCTGCGCCCCCCCCCAAGCCTAGATTCTGGACGTCCCACTCCCAATTTATTCCCATTCAAAGGTCATACATGGGTTTTGGACACCCCTTAGAAAGGTCCGAATGACCTCTAATTTAAATATGTTTATCATGTACACCCCTCGAGACAGTGTGTAAAATTCCGTAAACCTAGGGTGTTGTTTTCTATGAAAAATCCATAAAAACGTTCTGTTTTTCTGTGCATTCACTTGAATGGAAACTGAGGCCTAACTGACCAGTTCAAAGGCAATTTTCTGGAACTATTTTATTTTTTTTCCTATACTTGGAAAGGTCGCAGTGACCCGGCCCTTCGATATGTTGTTTGAGGGTCCCAGATGATTAACTAGTCGAAGCGCCGAAGTCCGCGGCCCCCCCCAAGCCCAGATTCTGGACATCCCGCTCCCAATTTATTCCCATTCAAAGGTCATACATGGGTTTTGGACACCCCTCAGAAAGGTCCGAATGACCCCTAATTTAAATATGTTTATCATGTATACTCCACAAGACAGTGTGTAAAATTCCGTAAGCCTAGGATGTTGTTTTCTATGAAAAATCCATAAAAATGTTCCTTTTTTTCTGTGCATTCACTTGAATGGAAACTGAGGCCTAACTGACCAGTTCAAAGGCAATTTTCTGGATCTATTTTATTTTTTTTTACATACTAAACAAGGTCGCAGTGACCCGGCCCTTCGATATGTTGTTTGAGGGTCCCAGATGATTAACCAGCCGAAGCGCCGAAGTCTGCGCCCCCCCCCCAAGCCCAGATTCTGGACGTCCCACTTCCAATTTATTCCCATTCAAATTTCATACATGGGTTTTGGACACGCCTTAGAAAGGTCCGAATGACCCCTAATTTAAATATGTTTATCATGTATACTCCACGAGACAGTGTGTAAAATTTCGTAAGCCTAGGGTGTTGTTTTCTATGAAAAATCTTTGAAAAGATTCGAAAAAAAACAGAGGCCTAACTGACAGTTGGAGGGAATTTTTTTCGAATAAATTTGATGATTTTTTTTTACATGCTAAACAAAGTCGCAGTGACCCGGCCCTTCGATATGTTGTTTGAGGGTCCCAGATGTTTAAGTATTCGATGCGGCTAGTTTGGCAGCCCCCCCCAAGCCCAGATTCTGGACGTCCCACTCCCAATTTATTCCCATTCAAAGGTTATACATGGGTTTTGGACACCCCTTAGAAAGGTCCGAATGACCCCTAATTTAAATATGTTTATCATGTATACTCCACGAGACATTGTGTAAAATTTCGTAAGCCTAGGGTGTTGTTTTCTATGAAAAATCCATAAAAACGTTCCGTTTTTCTGTGCATTCACTTGAATGGAAACTGAGGCCTAACTGACCAGTTCAAAGGCAATTTTCTGGATCTGTTTTATTTTTTTTCCTATACTTGGAAACGTCGCAGTGACCCGGCCCTTCGATATGTTGTTTGAGGGTCCCAGATGATTAACTAGTCGAAGCGCCGAAGTCCGCGGCCCCCCCCAAGCCCAGATTCTGGACATCCCGCTCCCAATTTATTCCCATTCAAAGGTCATACATGTGTTTTGGACACCCCTCAGAAAGGTCCGAATGACCTCTAATTTAAATATGTTTATCATGTATACTCCACGAGACAGTGTGTAAAATTTCGTAAGCCTAGGGTGTTGTTTTCTATGAAAAATATTTGAAAAGATTCAAAAAAAAACAGAGGCCTAACTGACAGTTGGAGGGAATTTTTTTCGAATAAATTTGCTGATTTTTTTTTACATACTAAACAAGGTCGCAGTGACCCGGCCTTTAGATATGTTGTTTGAGGGTCCCAAATGATTAAGTATTCGATGCGGCTAGTTCGGCAGCCCCCCCCAAGCCCAGATTCTGGACGTCCCACTCCCAGTTTATTCCCATTCAAAGGTCATACATGGGTTTTGGACACCTCTTAGAAAGGTCCGAATGACCCCAAATTTAAATATGTTTATCATGTATACTGCACGAGACAGTGTGTAAAATTCCGTAAGCCTAGGGTATTGTTTTCTATGAAAAATGCATAAAAACGTTCCTTTTTTTCTGTGCATACATTTGAATGGAGACAGAGGCCTAACTGACGAGTTGAAGGGCACCTTTCTGGAACTAATTAATCTTTTTTTCTACACTTGGAAAGGTCGCAGTGACCCGGCCCTTCGATATGTTGTTTGAGGGTCCCAGATGATTAAGAAATCGAAGCGTTGAAGTCTGCGGCCCCCCCCAAGCCTAGATTCTGGACGTCCCACTCCCAATTTATTCCCATTCAAACGTTATACATGGGTTTTGGACACCCCTCAGAAAGGTCCAAATGACCCCTAATTTAAATATGTTTATCATGTATACTCCACGAGACAGTGTGTAAAATTTTGTAAGCCTAGGGTGTTGTTTTCTATGAAAAATCCATAAAAACGTTCCGTTTTTCTGTGCATTCACTTGAATGGAAACACAGGCCTAACTGACCAGTTCAAAGGCAATTTTCTGGATCTATTTTATTTTTTTTCGTATACATGGAAAGGTCGCAGTGACCCGGCCCTTCGATATGTTGTTTGAGGGTCCCAGATGATTAACTAGTCGAAGCGCCGAAGTCCGCGCCCCCCCCCAAGCCCAGATTCTGGACATCCCGCTCCCAATTTATTCCCATTCAAACGTTATACATGGGTTTTGGACACCCCTCAGAAAGGTCCAAATGACCCCTAATTTAAATATGTTTATCATGTATACTCCACGAGACAGTGTGTAAAATTTTGTAAGCCTAGGGTGTTGTTTTCTATGAAAAATACATAAAAACGTTCCGTTTTTCTGTGCATTCACTTGAATGGAAACACAGGCCTAACTGACCAGTTCAAAGGCAATTTTCTGGATCTATTTTATTTTTTTTCGTATACATGGAAAGGTCGCAGTGACCCGGCCCTTCGATATGTTGTTTGAGGGTCCCAGATGATTAACTAGTCGAAGCGCCGAAGTCCGCGCCCCCCCCCAAGCCCAGATTCTGGACATCCCGCTCCCAATTTATTCCCATTCAAACGTTATACATGGGTTTTGGACACCCCTTAGAAAGGTCCGAATGACCCCTAATTTAAATATGTTTATCATGTATACTGCACGAGACAGTGTGTAAAATTTCGTAAGCCTAGGGTGTTGTTTTCTATGAAAAATCCATAAAAATGTTCCGTTTTTCTGTGCATTCACTTGAATGGAAACTGAGGCCTAACTGACCAGTTCAAAGGCAATTTTCTGGATCTGTTTTATTTTTTTTCCTATACTTGGAAACGTCGCAGTGACCCGGCCCTTCGATATGTTGTTTGAGGGTCCCAGATGATTAACTAGTCGAAGCGCCGAAGTCCGCGGCCCCCCCCAAGCCCAGATTCTGGACATCCCGCTCCCAATTTATTCCCATTCAAAGGTCATACATGTGTTTTGGACACCCCTCAGAAAGGTCCGAATGACCTCTAATTTAAATATGTTTATCATGTATACTGCACGAGACAGTGTGTAAAATTTCGTAAGCCTAGGGTGTTGTTTTCTATGAAAAATCCATAAAAACGTTCCTTTTTTTCTGTGCATACATTTGAATGGAGACAGAGGCTGACAGAGGATGATTAAGTACTCAAAGCCTCGAAGTCTGCACCCCTCCCCCAAGCCCAGATTCTGGACATCCCGCTCCCAATTTATTCCCATTTAAAGGTCATACATGGGTTTTGGACACCCCTCAGAAAGGTCCGAATGACCCCTAATTTAAATATGTTTATCATGTATACTCCACGAGACAGTGTGTAAAATTTTGTAAGCCTAGGGTGTTGTTTTCTATGAAAAATCTTTGAAAAGATTCGAAAAAAAACAGAGGCCCAACTGACAGTTGGAGGGAATTTTTTTCGAATAAATTTGCTGATTTTTTTTAACATACTAAACAAAGTCGCAGTGACCCGGCCCTTCGATATGTTGTTTGAGGGTCCCAGATGTTTAAGTATTCGACGCGGCTAGTTTGGCAGCCCCCCCCAAGCCCAGATTCTGGACGTCCCACTCCCAATTTATTCCCATTCAAAGGTTATACATGGGTTTTGGACACCCCTTAGAAAGGTCCGAACGACCCCTAATTTAAATATGTTTATCATGTATACTCCACGAGACAGTGTGTAAAATTTCGTAAGCCTAGGGTGTTGTTTTCTATGAAAAATCCATAAAAACGTTCCGTTTTTCTGTGCATTCACTTGAATGGAAACTGAGGCCTAACTGACCAGTTCAAAGGCAATTTTCTGGATCTATTTTATTTTTTTTTACATACTAAACAAGGTCGCAGTGACCCGGCCCTTCGATATGTTGTTTGAGGGTCCCAGATGATTAACCAGTCGAAGCGCCGAAGTCTGCGGCCCCCCCCAAGCCCAGATTCTGGACGTCCCACTTCCAATTTATTCCCATTATAATTTCATACATGGGTTTTGGACACCCCTTAGAAAGGTCCGAACGACCCCTAATTAAAATATGTTTATCATGTACACCCCACAAGACAGCATGTGAAATTGCGTGGCCGACGTCCCACTTCCAATGTATCGACCTCAATTGAAATAAATTGGAAGTGGGATAGGTCAGTTCCGTGGCCGACGTCCCACTTCCAATGTATCGACCTCAATTGAAATAGATTGGAAGTGGGATCGGTCAGTTCCGTGGCCGACGTCCCACTTCCAATGTATCGACCTCAATTGAAATAAATTGGAAGTGGGATCGGTCAGTTCCGTGGCCGACGTCCCACTTCCAATGTATCGACCTCAATTGAAATAAATTGGAAGTGGGATAGGTCAATTCCGTGGCCGACGTCCCACTTCCAATGTATCGACCTCAATTGAAATAAATTGGAAGTGGGATAGGTCAATTCCGTGGCCGACGTCCCACTTCCAATGTATCGACCTTAATTCAAATAGATTGGAAGTGGGATACAAAAAATGGTCAGCAACTTGGTGACCCTTGTCCATCTCCAATGTATATGCTTCAATTCAAATACATTGGAAGTGGGATACAAAAAATGGTCAGCAACTTGGTGACCCTTGTCCATCTCCAATGTATATGCTTCAATTCAAATACATTGGAAGTGGGATACAAAAAATGGTCAGCAACTTGGTGACCCTTGTCCATCTCCAATGTATATGCTTCAATTCAAATACATTGGAAGTGGGATACAAAAAATGGTCAGCAACTTGGTGACCCTTGTCCATCTCCAATGTATATGCTTCAATTCAAATACATTGGAAGGGATGTTAAATGCAGTTTTGGCCATTGGCCAGCTTTGTGGTCATTCCATGACCTCATCTAAACAAATGTCACTACACAAACATGTTCTTTTGGCCACCTGGACAAACCAGAGGTCTCAGAAGGGCACTCAGAGGGTCACTAGACGGGCTCATCCCACGAGCAATGTATATGAGACTGTTGACTAAATGTACAGTGGGATGGTGACGCCTCCATCCGTTTTCAAGAGCACTTGGGACAAATTGAGCGCTGCGGACGAGGGTGCCTCGACGCCGCGAGTTCACGGATGGAGCGACTATGCCCCTAGTGAGTCCCACGAACAAGCTATTGCCCGCAGTAAGTAAGTCAGATGTGGTTAGTACCCAACATCCCGGCGGCCATTTACCTAAGTGGCCGGTGGGATCCCATATCGTAATACGATCCCACGCACCAATTATGCGACCGCCGGCAATTTATTTGAATGGGGTTTTGTCCGCGAACCATGTACCGGTACTACCTCTAGATAGTCAAGTTTGATCGACTTCTCGGCGCTCCGCCAAGGCCCGCGAGGAGCCCCGGCGGGGCCGATCCGAGGACCTCACTAAACCATCCGATCGGTAGTAGCGACGGGCGGTGTGTACAAAGGGCAGGGACTTAATCAACGCGAGCTTATGACCCGCGCTTACTGGGAATTCCTCGTTCATGGGAAATAATTGCAATCCCCAGTCCCAATCACGAGTGGGGTTCAGCGGATTACCCGCGCCTCTCGGCGTAGGGTAGGCACACGCTGATCCAACCATTGTGGCGCGCGTGCAGCCCCGGACATCTAAGGGCATCACAGACCTGTTATTGCTCCATCTCGCGTGGCTGAACGCCACTTGTCCCTCTAAGAAGTTGGACGCCGACCGCGGAGGGCCGCGTAACTATTTAGCATGTCGGAGTCTCGTTCGTTATCGGAATTAACCAGACAAATCGCTCCACCAACTAAGAACGGCCATGCACCACCACCCACAGAATCGAGAAAGAGCTATCAATCTGTCAATCCTTTCCGTGTCCGGGCCGGGTGAGGTTTCCCGTGTTGAGTCAAATTAAGCCGCAGGCTCCACTCCTGGTGGTGCCCTTCCGTCAATTCCTTTAAGTTTCAGCTTTGCAACCATACTCCCCCCGGAACCCAAAGACTCGTGGTTTCCCGCACGCTGCCCGGCGGGTCATGGGAATAACGCCGCCGGATCGCGGGTCGGCATAGTTTACGGTCGGAACTACGACGGTATCTGATCGTCTTCGAACCTCCGACTTTCGTTCTTGATTAATGAAAACATTCTTGGCAAATGCTTTCGCTTTCGTCCGTCTTGCGCCGGTCCAAGAATTTCACCTCTAGCGGCGCAATACGAATGCCCCCGGCCGTCCCTCTTAATCATGGCCCTGGTTCCGGAAACCCACAAAATAGAACCGGAGTCCTATTCCATTATTCCTAGCTCAGGTATTCAGGCGAGAAGGTGGCCCGCTTTGAACACTCTAATTTTTTCAAAGTAAACGCTCCGGACCCCGACCGGACACCCAGCCAAGGGCATCCGGGGGGCACCGGGAGGCAGGGTCTGGGACAGGCGGTGGCTCGCCTCGCGGCGGACCGCCAGCCCACTCCCGAGATCCAACTACGAGCTTTTTAACTGCAGCAACTTTAATATACGCTATTGGAGCTGGAATTACCGCGGCTGCTGGCACCAGACTTGCCCTCCAATGGGTCCTCACCCATGGGTTTAGGATACGCTCATTCCGATTACAGGGCCTCGAAAGAGACCTGTATCGTTATTTTTCGTCACTACCTCCCCGTGTCGGGAATGGGTAATTTGCGCGCCTGCTGCCTTCCTTGGATGTGGTAGCCGTTTCTCAGGCTCCCTCTCCGGAATCGAACCCTGATTCCCCGTTACCCGTGGTCACCATGGTAGGCGCCTATAGTACCATCGAAAGTTGATAGGGCAGACATTCGAATGAGACGTCGCCGCCGCAGAGGGCGCGCGATCGGCCCGAGGTTATCTAGAGTCACCAAAGCGGCCGGGGGGCCCGAGCCCCCCGGATGGGTTTTGGGTCTGATAAATGCACGCATCCCCCGAGAGGTCAGCGCTCGTTTGCATGTATTAGCTCTGGAATTACCACAGTTATCCGAGTAACGTGTGGAGCGATCAAAGGAACCATAACTGATTTAATGAGCCATTCGCAGTTTCACTGTACCGACCGTGTGCACTTAGACCTGCATGGCTTAATCTTTGAGACAAGCATATGTTACTGGCAGGATCAACCAGGTAGCTGCACCGTGGGAAAAGGGGGTGAAACGTCACTCCCCGCCACGTGGGTCGGCCCTACCGAGACCCTTTTCGGGGCCCCGGGTCGGGCGCGGCCGCTCTCGGTGCGTTTGTTCGGAGCAGCACTCCTTTCGGATCTGCTGTCCCGACAGAGGAGAACCAGGAAATGTCGATTCGTGGGGCACGCTGGCAAACAGGAGTGGGGCCACGAGTTCAGATGCAGAGCCCCGGACATCGCTGTGCCTGCGGCCGCCGTTTTCGGACTGTCTCAGCGTAGGGGACTGGCCGCCTAAGTCTCCCAAAGATAGGTACGGGAAGGGTAAACAAAACCCATCCCTGGAAGCTGACCCGCAGCATGGGGTAGGATCCCTCTGCTTCTTTTTATGAAGCCTGGCAGGTGCCTACCCAAGGCGGGTCTGGTTTTCCGGTAGAGCAGCATCTCCACGTCGGTTGTCATCGTTCAGACACCTTCATTTCGTACTGCCCTCTGAAATCCTGACGGCCCCGCACTGGAAACGCCCATGCCCACGTTGTGCTCGGCCCGCCCGAAATAACCTCCTATGCAGAAGGGGTGCGACATGCCTGGGATCCTCTCTGACGTTGACGAGGGTCCAAGATTTCTTAACATGACATTCCTTAGCATAGAAGCGCTTGTACAAGTGTCCTTGTACCGCCCACTGGAGTTCCTGGCAATACGAAGAGGACGGAGATAAAAGGGAGATGACGAGGCACCAATAAGGGAATGTTTGGGTTGATGGAACGAGACATGATCTAATAATGGTGTACGTGACTGGGGTCCTATATATGGCTTGGATTTGTTCAATAAATTCAAGAGATAAGAGAGAATCTTTGACTGTCTGTCTTATTCCTCTCTTCTCCTCAAAGAATTCTTTGAGCGTCGATCTTTCTTCCTGGTGATACTTAATCATTAATTTTAAGTTTGCCATAATAATTAACATTCCCTAATCAGAAGCCCTGGATGAACAGAGAGGTTCGCACTCTGCTCAAAGCCAGAGATGCTGCCTTCAGATCAGGATGCAGGGAAGCATACAGCTTGGTCAGAGCTAACCTGAGGAGAGGAATAGCTATAGCCAAGCACTGCTACAAACGCCGGTCCTGATTCACAAAAAAAACAAAAGCAGATGCACATAAATGGAAAAACCTAATGCGTATAAAAGAAGGGCAAAAAACAAGACTGGTGGTCTGAGATTTCTTACCATGGCATCCCTCAGCATAGAAGCGCTCAGGGTACGAGCGTCCTTTGTACCGCCCACTGGAGTTCCTGGCAATATGAAGAGACTAATAGCTATAGCCAAGCACTGCTACAAACGCCGGATTGAGGAGCACTTTACCTCCTCTGACCCTCGGCGTATGTGGCAGGGAATACACGCCCTGACTGACTATAAACCAACTAGCTTTGTTCCATTTACCAACAGTGCTTCACTCCCTGATAAGCTGAACAACTTTTACGCTCGTTTCGACCAGATGATAATGATATCTTCAATAAACGATCCTCCACCGATGACAACCCACTTGTACTTTCCACTTCGGACGTCAGTCGCATGCTGAGTAGAGTGAATGCACGGAAGGCAGCTGGCCCTGATGGTGTACCTGGCCGTGTGCTGAGTGCTTGTGCTGTGGAACTTGCGGGTGTCTTCGCTCTCAACAGAACTACACACTGCATAACCCACCTCAATAATTTCCAAGTGCTTTAAAAGACTAGTTCTTTCTCACTTGAAATCCTGCCTGCCTGCTACGCTGGACCCACACCAGTTTGCTTATCGTTGCAACAGATCCACCGAGGACGCTATCTCAACAGCACTACACACTGCACTAACCCACCTCGCTTGGAAGCATAAGGAAGCATAAAGTAATCTAAATCTCCCTGGTAGGCGGCTGCGTTGACCTTGGACCTCAGAAAATAAAGTGGACCCACACCAGCAGATGACATGGGACACCAAACCGCCACTGACTGTGGAAACTTTACAGGGTAGCTCGAACAATGTGGATTCCGTGCCTCTCCTCTCTTCCTCCAGATTCTGGGACCTTGATTTCTATAGGAAATGGTCCTTGGTCTTCCAGGACCAAGATGGCATCGCGATCACACTGCGAGGCTCAGCGTCTTACCGGTTTTAGTGATGTTATACTTCTGTACTTAGCTATCTCCAGTTTTCTTGCGCAAATAACTCTTGCGAACTACAGTTACGACAGACAGACACTTTTGGAAATTAACATTCACTGCACAAACACCGGATTCAGCATCGGTTGGACTTTAACCAGCTTCAAAACAACACCCCTCCCCCATCTTGGACTTTCCGATCATCTTTCTTTGTTCCTGCTTCCCAAATACACTCCAGTCATGCAGAGGATTAAGCCTTCAACCAGAACTGTAAAGTTCTGGATGGATGGGGCTGACTCCTTCCTTCAGCAACAGTTCCAGCACACCGACTGGAGTGAGTATGCTGCCCGAGCCTGCACAGGCTCACACATCCACTTGGACACCTACACTAACTCTGTCCTGAAATGCATCAACAAGCGCTCAGGGTACAAGCGTCCTCTGTACCGCCCACTGGAGTCCCTGGCAATATGAAGAGACTAATAGCCATAGCCAAGCACTGCTACAAACGACGGATTGAGGAGCACTTTACCTCCTCTGACCCTCGGCGTATGTGGCAGGGAATACACACCCTGACTGACTATAAACCAACTAGCTTTGTTCCATCTACCAACAGTGCTTCACTCCCTGATGAGCTGAACAACTTCTACGCTCGTTTCGACCAGATGATATTGATATCTTCAATAAACGATCCTCCACCGACGACAACCCACTTGTACTTTCCAATTCGGACGTCAGTCACATGCTGAGCAGAGTGAATGCACAGAAGGCAGCTTGCCCTGATGGTGTACCTGGCCGTGTGCTAAGAGCTTGTGCTGTGGAACTTGCGGGTGTCTTCGCTCACATCTTTAATGTTTCGCTTGCCCAGGCAGCTGTACCATCTATCTTTAAGTCAGCCATTATTGTGCCTGTGCCTAAGCATTCTACTGCTTCAGACTTTAATGACTTTCGACCTGTAGCACTCACCCCAATAATTTCCAAGTGCTTTAAAAGACTAGTTCTTTCTCACTTGAAATCCTGCCTGCCTGCTACGCTGGACCCACACCAGTTTGCTTATCGTTGCAACAGATCCACCGAGGACGCTATCTCAACAGCACTACACACTGCACTAACCCACCTCGCTTGGAAGCATAAAGTAATCTAAATCTCCCTGGTAGGCGGCTGCGTTGACCTTGGACCTCAGAAAATACAGTGGACCCACACCAGCAGATGACATGGGACCCCAAACCGCCACTGACTGTGGAAACTTTACAGGGTACCTCGAGCAATGTGGATTCCGTGCCTCTCCTCTCTTCCTCCAGATTCTGGGACCTTGATTTCTATAGGAAATGGTCCTTGGTCTCCCAGGACCAAGATGGCATCGCGATCACACTGCGAGGCTCAGCGTCTTACCAGTTTTAGTGATGTTATACTTCTGTACTTAGCTATCTCCAGTTTTCTTGCGCAAATAACTCTTGCGAACTACAGCTACAAGAGACAGACTCTTTTGGAAATTAACATTCACTGCACAAACATCGGATTCACGCAATCTTTGACTGTCTGTCTTATTCCTCTCTTCTCCTCAAAGAATTCTTTGAGCGTCAATCTTCCTTCCTGGTGATACTTAATCATTAATTTTAAGTTTGCCATAATAATTAACATTCCCTAATCAGAAGCCCTGGATGAACAGAGAGGTTCGCACTCTGCTCAAAGCCAGAGATGCTGCCTTCAGATCAGGACGCCGGGAAGCATACAGCTTGGTCAGAGCTAACCTGAGGAGAGGAATAGCTATAGCCAAGCACTGCTACAAACGCCGGTCCTGATTCACAAAAAAAACAAAAGCAGATGCACATAAATGGAAAAACCTAATGCGTACAAAAGAAGGGCAAAAAACAAGACTGGTGGTCTGAGATTTCTTACCATGGCATCCCTCAGCATAGAAGCGCTCAGGGTACGAGCGTCCTTTGTACCGCCCACTGGATTTCCTGGCAATATGAAGAGACTAATAGCTATATCCAAGCACTGCTACAAACGCCGGATTGAGGAGCACTTTACCTCCTCTGACCCTCGGCGTATGTGGTAGGGAATACACACCCTGACTGACTATAAACCAACTAGCTTTGTTCCATGTACCAACAGTGCTTCACTCCCTGATGAGCTGAACAACTTTTACACTCGTTTCGACCAGATGATATTGATATCTTCAATAAACGATCCTCCACCGACGACAACCCACTTGTACTTTCCACTTCGGACGTCAGTCGCATGCTGAGCAGAGTGAATGCACGGAAGGCAGCTGGCCCTGATGGTGTACCTGGCCGTGTGCTAAGAGCTTGTGCTGTGGAACTTGCGGGTGTCTTCGCTCTCAACAGCACTACACACTGCACTAACCCACCCCGCTTGGAAGCATAAGGAAGCATAAAGTAATCTAAATCTCCCTGGTAGGCGGCTGCGTTGACCTTGGACCTCAGAAAATACAGTGGACCCACACCAGCAGATGACATGGTACCCCAAACCGCCACTTACTGTGGAAACTTTACAGGGTACCTCGAGCAATGTGGATTCCGTGCCTCTCCTCTCTTCCTCCAGATTCTGGGACCTTGATATCCATAGGAAATGGTCCTTGGTCTCCCAGGACCAAGATGGCGTCACGATCACACTGCGAGGCTCAGCGTCTTACCGGTTTTAGTGATGTTATACTTCTGTACTTAGCTATCTCCAGTTTTCTTGCGCAAATAACTCTTGCGAACTACAGTTACGACAGACAGACACTTTTGGAAATTAACATTCACTGCACAAACACCGGATTCAGCATTGGTTCGACTTTAACCAGCTTCAAAACAACACCCCACCCCCATCTTGGACTTTCCAATCATCTTTCTTTGTTCCTGCTTCCCAAATACACTCCAGTCATGCAGAGGATTAAGCCTTCAACCAGAACTGTAAAGTTCTGGATGGATGGGGCTGACTCCTTCCTTCAGCAACAGTTCCAGCACACCGACTGGAGTGAGTATGCTGCCCGAGCCTCCACAGGCTCACACATCCACTTGGACACCTACACTAACTCTGTCCTGAAACACATCAACAACTGTGTGGACTGACTTTGACTGTCTGTCTTATTCCTCTCTTCTCCTCAAAGAATTCTTTGAGCATCGATCTTTCTTCCTGGTGATACTTAATCATTAAATTTAAGTTTGCCATAACAATTAACATTCCCTATTCAAATGCCCTGGATAAACAGAGAGGTTCGCACATTGCTCAAAGCCAGAGATGCTGCCTTCAGATCAGGACGCCGGGAAGCATACAGCTTGGCCAGAGCTAACCTGAGGAGAGGAATAGCTATAGCCAAGCACTGCTACAAACGCCGGTCCTGATTTACAGAAAAAAGAAAAGCAGATGCACATAAATGGAGAAACCTAATGCATACAAAAGAAGGGCAAAAAACAAGACTGGTGGTCCGAGATTTCTTGGCATGGCATCCCTCAGCATAGAAGCGCTCAGGGTACAAGCGTCCTTTGTACCGCCCACTGGAGTTCCTGGCAATATGAAGAGACTAACAGCTATAGCCAAGCACTGCTACAAACTCTGGATTGAGGAGCACTTTACCTCCTCTGACCCTCGGCGTATGTGGCAGGGAATACACACCCTGACTGACACTGACACACCCATCTCAGTTACCTCCATCGTGTATATTTGTAATATTGTACTATAGTGAGAAAGGTTTATTCTATTTTATTTCACTCAGCATGTAGCCAGATAGGCTATTTACTTTGGTGCAGTTTATTATATAAAGTTTATGCACTTTATTAACAAGTTTTCCAGTGTCTGCAGTCATCTTTCTCTAAAACTCACACAAAGACATTATTTGAACTATAATTCCAAAACACCTCAAGTCTGCCTCCTTTGTACTAATTTTGGATTGTTTTCTCACTGATGATTTGTCAAAATAGCTAAAGTTCAGATTTTAAGTAAATTTGCCTTTTGAAAAACTGCCTCCTTTGTACTAATGTAGGATTGTTTTCACAGTGCAAAAAGTGGCATATTGATTAGTCAAAATAGCTCTGATATGTTGTAACCTTAAAAAACATTTTTTCTTGTTTTAAGTCAAAATATCTCACCCCATTGGCAAAGTGTTTTTCTTGACAAGTAAATATGACTCAAATTAAACTTAAATACTATTTTTGAGCAATTTTTACTTAACTGATTTTTTTATTTATATTTCTCAAGGTTTTTGTAGGTTTCACATCAAATAATACTGCATTAGATCAACAAATATAAACTAAAAAGCTTAAATAATTCTTTATTGTGTGTATTCTAAATAAACAAGTATTATTTCATTATATTTTTGAAAGATTATAATAATAATTATCAGCAGCTGAGAAAACTGCCAAAGTACCAAAATATTTTTTATTTGTTGAGACTGTTGCCCTAAACTAAACTCCTGAAAGTCTGTGCCTGCTGTGACTCTCAGAGCTTTGTCAGTCAACACAGTTCACACTATCACCCATCCCCCCGTTTTAGCACCTAGTAGTGGCTTAATGTACATAACAAAAGGTGGCCTAATGGGTTGCAAATTACCCCAGCACTGCCATTTGGCAGCCTCTGGTAGAAAAAGGGGGTATATGAAAATCCTGATAGTTCTAGTGTTGACATTCTGACTGGTGTTCGCTCAGAAGCTTTTAAATTTTTCGCTTCCACCTTAAGTAATGCAGCAGTAACATTAGCTAACTTGAAAATTTGAAAGTAAGGCGTTCGGACAAGAGTTTCAGAAGGACAGGCTGGCTCACTGTGGTTACGTGTTTGTCGGTTTACTGGCATTATAAATATATCAAAGATAGTTGGAAACTTTGTGAAAGGACGTTTGTGTTGCCTTATCAAAGTAGCCAACACTTTAAAAATGTTAATGTCTATGGATGTTGGGCATGTTAAAAGTATTAAAAACATTACAAAACACTTCAACGAATGATAAATATATACGCCATCCCAATCCCAATATATTTGCCTGTAATGGAATATATTGGAATCGGGACGTTCCGGGAGCCACCTGGTGGATTGATGCAAAAGTGCGGGTAAAAGGCCCAAACTTTGAGGATTTTTAGCTCTCACCACGTGTGCCCAGGACCCGACCCCGGGCTCTGCAAAGTAAATCGTCTAGGGGGCGCCGCGCGCTAGGCCGATAAGGTCCACCAAGCGGCGTATCATATATGTGGATTGGGATGGTGTGGTACTACGAAGAGGTAAGCAACTGCTATTTTGTCCACTAAATGGCTTTTCGGAACTAAGACCCCACCACCACCTGTTAGGTCTAAATGGAATTGTGGACCCATTTGTGGCCACATACTTATATATGTTAAGATAGGATAAATCTCCTTCAAAATTATATTGAACAAAAAAATCTGAATTAAAAAAGGGCTTTTTTCAGCAGTAAATTCAGTGGTGGTTGAAGTGAGGGGTATATATATATATATGTTTGTGTGCGCTTTTAAACGTATTTATGTTTATATAAATATTATGTTTGTATAATGTTTATACAAAATCTCATAAACATTGTTCAGAACATTAAACACTGGAATTGTTTCCGTTATTTGGTAAGTTAAGGCTTTATGTTGTTTCAGCAATAACGCCATACACCAGTTGGTGGCAGTAAAGCATCATGATTCACGAAATACACAAACTTAACGTGTTAACACGTTCATAACGCGTCAATACCTTAACGTGTTAACACGAAATTATACGCTACGTGTCAACACGGAGAATCCAACACGTTTAGAGCATAATTTAAAACAAATGAAAAAAAAACAGAGGAATTCAAGTTTATAAAGTGTATTGGACTAAAAACAATAAGCTTGTAGCCTACTTAGTGTATACTCAAATACCTACATGCAAAATTGAGCCATGCTTTGGTACTGCGTTCTTATAATGTTTTTTGTGAATTGACTACACTCGGCTCAGAGTCACAGTCAGAAAACAGCGTTGGCCCACAGCAGGCTCAGTGTCACTTTTCTGAGTGTTCTTCGTCAGTAGTCATGGGAGTCCAGGTGTATGGAATGTCGTTGGTCTCTAAGCGTATTGGATTTGACCATGTTTTTTATGAGATTTTGTATTAACATTATACATATATAAATACGTTTAAAAGCACACACACACACACACACATATATATATATATATAAACCCCTCACTTCAACCACCACTGAACTGCTGAAAAAGCCCTTTTTTAATTCAGAATTTTTTGTTCAATTTCATTTTGAAGGAGATTTATCCTCTCTTAATTTATATATAGAAGTAGATACACATAATTAAATAAAACATGAGTAACTTAATGTATCGTTAAACATACAATACGTTTACAGAAAGAGGAGGATCTGGAAAGTTAATTTCACCATGGGTTTGTATTGACACTGTATTGTTTAGCAGTATGCTATTAAAAGAATGCACATAATTTATCAATGTCAAATCTCAGTATGTGTCACACACATAGTGTGAGAGAATAGTGATGTTTGTTTGATATACAATTATGAAAAGCTTTAGAGCATGTTATGAATGAAGTTATATAATAATATGCATGTTTACAAATTTTAAGGTACTAAACACCAGAGGTTTTTTATTGTGAAAAATTAACTTCCAGTTGCTATGGGGATCAGCTTACTAATATTGCTGTCTTCACACTGCTCACGTAGGGCTCAACGTAGCCATAGGTCAGTGCTTCGCTCACTATGTTATGAATAATTCAGATGAAACGTAGGGACTACGTTCACAAAGGATTTATGTTTCGTGTCAGCTACAGTGTGTGATGTAAATCCTATCATGAATATGTAAGGATTAGTTAAATGCTGTTTTAACTACAGTAACTGAAAAATATCACTGGTGAACGAGACAAAATACATATTCAATTATAACTGATATCACAACAAAAATATAGAATTAGAAACAGTACATAAAAACCCAAACAAAGTGTAGTGTAGCGAAACTGGTGGACTCTCTCTTTGTCTGTGTGTAGATGGATATAATCTCGGTGTGGGGACTAAAACTTGTTTACAGACTCACATTTTTAGTTATACAAATACACGCATTTTTGTGTGTGTACGATTGTTTACATGTGTAAGGAAGAGACGTTATAAAAAATAACTAAATACTCTATAAAGGACTTAAATCCAGGATAATAAGTCTGAATTAATGAAGACACGGCCCCTGTGCATAACTCGTGCGGGAGTTTAAATATCATTTGATTAGAATACAACACTTTTCATGTGTTTAATGAATATATTTTTTGTTAAATATTGGTTTTAATCATAACATAAATGTGTCGCTTTGTCAGTTAGCAAAGTTACATCAGCCAGTAATGTTAAGCTACAGCCCGGTCTCACACCTACTCGTGATATAGTAATCTGCAATTCGTGACATATCGCATATTTTCAGCATGAATTGCAGTCTCCTATATATGTGACTATATCACAAGTAGGTGTGAGACCAGGTTGTAAGCTATCACTACCTCGGGATGTAAAGGTCTTCCATGTGTCTTAGCAAATTACAAATAATTAAAATAAATGTTTTACAGTTACTGAAAGACATCTACGAAGAAATGTACTGCTTAAATATAATATATAACACTGGTGTCAAATATATTGCAATTGGGATGGTTAAAGTAAAGACTTATACATTTTGGGAAAACATTTTATATAGTTAAAAAAAATACATGTTTCCATACAGCCCAAGTCCCTCTGATCCTTTTTCTGTAATTAGAAGTGTAAAATTCTACTGTCAAAAACCCATATATTTTTTTGACTGGAATATATTGGAAGTTGGATTATCAGATCTTGGCTTAGGAGTGAAATATCTTCAAAGTAAGACCAGTTTCGTCTAAGTCTGAGTGTCATCAACTCAGGGTGTGAGTTTGGAGATGATTGGAGGACATAAATTTTTTCACTTAAAAACAACTCATAGGGGGACCCCTTTTAGTTTTTTTGAGTGAAAATATTTATTCTCTCCAATCTTCTCCAAACTCACACGCTGAGTAAGATAGACCCAGACAAAGATAGACCCGTTTGTAAAAACCTCTTATGTTGTTCTGAAGCTGAGATCTGATAATCCTACTTCCAATATATTCAAGTCAAAAAAAATATATGGATTTTGGACAGTAGAATTTTACAACTCCAAAGACAGATATGAGATCAGGGAGTCATGGGATATATGGCTAAATGTATTTTTAGACATTACAATTATGTTTTCCTAAAACGTGCTCTGATGACAATATGTAGTGATGGGACACCATCCCACTTTGAACATATTTGACACAATATATATGGTAATTGAACAAGCATCCCACTTACAATATATTTGAAGCCATAAGGATGTATGGTAATTGGACAACCATCTCATTTCCAATATATTTGACACCATCAGGATATAGGGGAATTGGACAACTATCCCACTTCCAATATATTTGACACCATCAGGATGTATGGGAATTGGACAACCATCCCACTTCCAATATATTTGACACCATCAGAATATATTGCAATTGGACAACCATCCCACTTCCAATATATTAGACACCATCAGGATAACCATCCCACTTCCAATATATTTGACACCATCAGAATATATTGCAATTGGACAACCATCCCACTTCCAATATATTAGACACCATCAGGACAACCATCCCACTTCCAATATATTTGACACCATCAGAATATATTGCAATTGGACAACCATCCCTCTTCCAATATATTTGACACCATCAGGATGTATGGGAATTGGACAACCATCCCACTTCCAATATATTTGACACCATCAGAATATATTGCAATTGGACAACCATCCCACTTCCAATATATTAGACACCATCAGGACAACCATCCCACTTCCAATATATTTGACACCATCAGAATATATTGCAATTGGACAACCATCCCTCTTCCAATATATTTGACACCATCAGAATATATTGCAATTGGACAACCATCCCACTTCCAATATATTAGACACCATCAGGACAACCATCCCACTTCCAATATATTTGACACCATCAGAATATATTGCCATTGGACAACCATCCCTCTTCCAATGTATTTGACACCATCAGAATATATTACAATTGGACAACCATCCCACTTCCAATATATTTGACAGCAATTGGACAACCATCCCACTTCCAATATATTCGGAGGCCGGAAATACCCCATCCCAAACCCAATATAATATACATGTGTTGGGACATTCCATGTGCCACCTGGTGGACTGATGAAAAATTGCGGATAAAAGGCCCAAACTTTGATTATTCATATCTCTTTCCACGTGAGGAGTAGAGACTCAGCGAGGGCGCGGAACTTCGTGGCGTGTTCCCCTGAGCGCACTGGACCCGCTCTCGGGCTCGGCAAAAATCATTTAACGGGCGCCGCGCGCTAGCGCTCTGGTCCCGTCCGATGGCAATATACCATATGTGGATTGGGATGTTGAGTGGCTTTCTTAAGTTAAGGCTTTATGTTGTTTCAGCAATAACGCCATACACCAGTTGGTGGCAGTAAAGCATCATGATTCACGAAATACACAAACTTAACGTGTTAACGCGAAATTATACCCTACGTGTCAACACGGGAATCCAACACGTTTAGAGCATAATTTAAAACAAATGAAAAAAAAAAAAAACAGAGGAATTCAAGTTTATAAAGTGTATTGGACTAAAAACAATAAGCTTGTAGCCTACTTAGTGTATACTCAAATACCTACATGCAACATTGAGCCATGCTTTGGTACTGCGTTCTTATAATGTTTTTTGTGAATTGACTACACTCGGCTCAGAGTCACAGTCAGAAAACAGCGTTGTCCCACAGCAGGCTCAGTGTCACTTTTCTGAGTGTTCTTCGTCAGTAGTCATGGGGTAGTACTTCGCTGTCTAGCTTATATAATCCCTCTATTTTTTTGTAACCCTTATTTTGACCCAAATTTTGAATCTGCCCCTTCAGCTGTCCTAGGTGGGGAAAAGGTAATCCCCCCCAATATTGGACTTAAGTCCCCTCTCTATTTATCTTCTACGTATTTTATAACAACAATCGTATTTCTAAGATTCTCAATGATCTTTTTAATATTTGTTGATTAGAGGTGCATGGGAAGAGGAAGGCCTTAAAGATGACTTTCCATTTCTGTCCATAGGGGTGTGTTTTGTTTTTTAAATGTATTTATTTATTTTTAATGTATAGTTAAACAAATCATGTTCCTCGGCTGTGCAGCCCAGTAGTACCAGAGGTGATTAGGACATCTAATACCCCCTCTATCATACGGTAGATACAGTAGCCTGGGGTGTCTGTTGTTTCATAAAATTGTTTTTTAAGTGAGACAATACATTTTTTTGGTGGTGGTAAAGTATAATTTCTGCATGACCCAGTATTAAATTTTATATTTCTATAGTATTTTGTCTCTCTTCAAATGTAAAGTTAGATGTTGGTAAACCACAATAACCAGCTCCAAGAAAGCAATAATCATAAGTAAATGTTAATACACAGTTCATCTGTAAAAAATTTTTTTTAATAAATAAATTAAAAGTGTAAGAACCACTATAGAAACTCTTGGGTATGCTCACAAAAAAGTTCACATGGAACAAAAACAAGGAACGTATATTTTGA